>NW_015540950.1:313440-334596 GCF_001515605.1 Sinocyclocheilus anshuiensis
GTTCATAACTGAGCATATTAGAATGATTTCTGAAGGATCACGTGACACTGAAGACTGGAGTAATGATGCTGAACATGTTTTGTATTTTTGAGCCTTGGTGAGCATAAAAGACCATGTTCAACAACATGAAAAAAAAATCGTAATTATTCCCAAGTTTGTTTTGACGGCACTGAAGTGTTGTTCCAGCACACGGGGCTCAGACGAAGCCGTACCAGCGGTTTGTGCAGCACCAAGCTGTTGGAGGTCACAGTATGCTCGCCCTCCTGCATCATGGCCATCTCTCCGCTGTCATCCGAGCCGTCCACCAGGCTGTTCACTGAAGAGCTCTGGGAGCTGGCGCTGATGGACATAGACGGCAGCGAATGGGAGCTCTCCATGCTATTTACCGTGCCCATCCGCAGCATGTACTGCTCCACATCCTAAACACACCAGAGTGCATTAAACACAAGTGAGACAGACCCCCCCCCCGCTCCTGTGATCAGCTGGGAATGCCATCTGCAACAGAACATGACATCTGCTTTATAGACGTGACCAAGACTGATCCGATGTAGATCTGAGAACTCACATGACTGACATGATGCTATTCATCAACAGTAAAAATCTGCATCATAAACAGAATGTCCATCATTACACTGGATCCGTGCAGTCGGTCTTAAAGTGACAGCAGCCTAATAAACCTGCCTTTACTGGAAAAAAACTACGGCACTGTTTATTTAATTGATATCTTATATAATTTTTGTTCTGTTGTTTGTTATTTGCATCTTTAGTCTCACGTTTAATAACAAATATAAAATAATAAACAGGTTATGGTTGTCACAGCTAGAAAAAATAAAAATCTGAAAGAAAAAGTTTAAGCGTGTGCATTATTAATTATTAAAGAATTAGAGAAGATGCATTGTGGTGCATCAAATTGTATTCAAATTGTCAAGATTCCCAACTCTAGTGTGTTCATAACACATTTATGACAGATTAGTGTAAAACATGGATAGTAAGCAAGCAGAACAGTTTTATCCATCGATCGTCAGAATTGTGGTCTCATAACAAAGGATCAAGTGTAAAGATTGAAAAATATGGAAAAAAAGGGGGAAAAAAGTAAAGCCATTTCAGAGACAGAGCTAGTATGAAAAAACACTGCAAAGTGTTGTGGCTAGAAGGGATACAGCTAAAATCAATAAATTACATTTTCTACCTATTAGATTGTGTTTTATTATTGTCTACTCCTACCCCTTACAATAACGCTATACTGATGTGCGCATGCCCAGTAGTTTTAGCTGAACCCCTTCTAGCCTTAACCACTACAAAGACAAAGCTCTTCACAATAGCGGGCCCTGAAAGCAAATAAGGTCATTCTTGAGTTCATTTTGACTTTAAGGCGAGCAATGCATCAATTTGCCATGATGTCACAAACAAATCACTCAAGGTCAAAACAGTGCAAAAGAACAAAGACTCAAACGCCAAACATCTGAAACATGAGCTGACGAATGTCTGAAAAGAAACCCAATCCTAAATCATGTTTTGTCTATTGTTTGTCTATTATTTACTGTCCTGAGCACCCAGCACATCTGATATTCCCAAATATAGCTGTTCTACTGCCGTGTCGTGTGACCCTGAAAATCAACTTTCCTTGTTTTGATTTGACAACAAGGCAATCTGAAAGGTCATGATCCCACCTCTTCCTCCTCGGGCCCCTCTGTGGCGGGGCCATTGGCCGTCTCCTGGAAGAGGATCTTCTTCATCTTCCGGTACTGCAGGTTATCTAGCTCCCTCACGGCGTCTTTAGTGCGTGCGATCAGATCCATCACCGCCGTCACCGGACGCTCGCGGCACAGGAAGTGATGCTGGAGAAACAAAGCCCAGAGCATCATCTCAAACCCGCAGTGTCCGGAACGCATCATGCTTAGAAAGTCTTTAAAAGACGTTTACTTTAAGCAGCACATCAGAGGTAGGTCTGTCCTGGGCGATCTTCTGCAGACAGGAGTCTACGAAGTTACGGAAATAATCCGACCTGAGAGGTTAGGAAACAAAATATGCAAATCAAAAGGCAGCATCTAGCTGTAATGAATTATAAACAAATCTATAAAATTATTACATATATTGTTATTATGAAGCACAATCCCTCATATCATGATATAATATCTTGGTTGTATCACCACCCCTAATTTTTTGTAATAAACATAAATATTACTTAATCTAATTACTGAGTACAGTGGGGGAAGTCGTGGCCTAATGGTTAGAGTCGGACTCGTAACCCAAAGGTTGCGAGTTCGAGTCTCAGGTCCTGTTAATACTAATCAAACAACAAAAGACAGAGAAAATCACTCAATGCTCTTGACTGAATAACATTACTTGCTTTAATAAAATTCTGTGTATATTTAATTAAAACAGTAAACACTAGGTAGTGTTTCAGTATTATTTATTTTTGAGTAGCCCTGTTAAATAGACCTACTGTTTCACATTTGCAACATCTGTGGATAGATGATTGCCGAATTTCACTGATTTGCGTTGAGAAGCATTTGTAGACCTCCCTCCCGGCTTGATGGTTTAATTCTTGCAAGTAAAGAAACTAAGACACGTTTTATAATTTCACTACTGTAGTAATTTTAATACTTATGAAACTGTTTTTTTTATTATTTTACAAAGAAGTTAATACAATAGCCTAATTTTTTGTAATAAACATAAATATTACTTAATCTAATTACTGAGTACAGTGGGGGAAGTCGTGGCCTAATGGTTAGAGTCGGACTCGTAACCCAAAGGTTGCGAGTTCGAGTCTCAGGTCCGGCAGGGATTGTGGGTGGGGGGAGTCAATGTACAGTGCTCTCTCCACCTTCAATACCTCGACTGAGGTGCCCTTGAGCAAGGCACCGAACCCAACTGCTCCCCGGGCGCCGCAGCAAAAAATGGCTGTCCACTGCTCCGGGTGTGTGTTCACGGTGTGTGTGTGTTCACTGCTGTGTGTGTGCACTTTGGATGGGTTAAATGCAGAGCACTAATTCCAAGTATGGGTCACCATACTTGGCCACGTCACGTCACTCAACATATTTACCAAATTGAGACATATTTGAAGGCTACATACATACACAACACTATATTATACACAAATGACAAATGTTTCTTATAAGTATTTTCAACAGCATATAGTAAATGGTTTTAGGCTTTCAAGTTGAATTTTCTGCAATCAGAATGTTTTTCAGAGGAATATGAATGCAGCGCTGCTTTGGAAACAGTGTGGATGAAGCCTCTACCAGTGATTGGACTGCAGGACCGGGCTCTCGTTCTGGGCGATGTGGTATAAGGCACTCATAGCATTCATATTAAACAAGGGAGGCTTTCTCTCCGCTACAACAGAGGAAAAGGAAACAAGCAAGCGGTTAGCTGCAAGGCTTCTATTGTAAGCATAAGACTGTAAACAGTAATTTAATATTATTGTCTATGGTGATCAACAGCAAGCCATTAATGAATGAATTAATTAATGAATGCATGCATTTATATAGCGCTGCACAGAATCTGAAAAAAGGTAAATTTCACACCAGAGATGCACTGTGTTCTCGGACTAGGCCTAGGCTCTGGACTAGGGTTGGGTGCATTCGCATTTTAATGTAATTTAAAACGTTAAAACAGAGAACAGCGTTCTCGGTGCGGACTCCCGGTTTGTTCGTTCGTTCTCAATTCGTTCCGTGCATTTCACTGCAGAAAAGGTTGTTTCGAGCCGGAACTGGCTTCTTTCATATTTATCGACCACCGTGCAGAAACCACGTCAGTATTTCATCATAAACACAGCCGTTCTCATTCACACAGATGAGAAAGAAAACGCTCGTGTACAGTATCTTTAGATCTCACCAGCGGCGAAAACTTACATACTGTGCCTTTAATTACAGATTCTATACCTGAAATTTGGTTCAGTTGTATTTATTTATGCTATTGCTAAGTGATTTGTTTGTTCCTATTTTATTACTGACTGTTTACTTGTCTTTAACACTTCAATATTTGAAATTGATATTAGTCTAGTTGTTTTTGCTGTGGTAGTTTTGTTCCTCTTCTGTAGGCTGCCGATTCTTGTGTGATTCAGCTGCAACAGAATGCTTTGTAAAATGACACAGAATAAATGTTTGACATCTTTTTATGTTTTTTATGTTGGAATCGAAACTAGGAATCGGTAAGAATCGGACTTGATCATTCAAACCCTACTCTGGACAGCAGAGCCGACTCACCAAGCTCTATGCAGGTGATGCCGAGTGACCACACATCAACCTTCCCGTCATACTGGCCTTCATCCATGGCGAGGATGACCTCTGGAGCCATCCTGCAAACACAGCACAACTCACTCATACCTGCCCAATAGATACATCTAACACCCAAGTAAACCACTTAATTAAATTAAGAGTGTATTTCTGCCAAATGTGCTGTTGTAAGGAATGGGAAGTGTTTTGTACCAGTAAGGTGTGCCCACAAAGGAGTTGGCAGGAGCAACGATGGAGGCGGAGCCGAAGTCTCCCAGTTTGACTTGGCCAGGCTCTGTCAGTAAGATGTTCCCTGCTTTCACATCTCTATAGAGGAAGAAACATATCTAGTGTATTGCTGTAACTGAAGGCGACAGCAGAGACATTCTGAGCTGGTACCTTGACTGTTTTAGGCCTGTCTTTGACAGCTGACTCCCCAATATGTTCATATTAATATTCTGTGCACTGGTTAGTTCACAGCAACTTTTTCGTTAAGGGACACCATTTGCCACCTAAAACTGATTTCCTGGGGCATTCGTGCCATTCTGAGCAATGTTTTAGAACCTTATTCGATTTATGAATCATCTTTTATTTCAAATGAATAAATTGACAATGAATAATTACAATCATAAGTTACCAGTCATATGAAATAAGCACCAACAAAATTCCTTTTTACACTGCAGAAGTGGCACAGAAGCTGCATTTGGATGTACTGCAACACTGCAATTGAAACTGCATAAATAATGCTACGAGATACAATATTTTGAATGTTGTAAAACGTAATGCTTTTTAAAAAAATTAAATATGAAACTAAACCACTCATGGGTGCCTTCACCAGTGAGTCATTGAATAATTAACTCAACCAATTCTTCAAGAAGCAAGTGGCTGTCTTTATAACTAACTCATTGAATCACTGATTCATTCATTAAGACAGATTCATTCAGCAACAAAACACGTGTTTTATTCAGCTGTTGCGACTTTGTCTGGAACTGTTTAGTTTGCCAATGTGAGTAAAAATAGACAAAATGTGTCTAAAATGTAAATCGCACTGTTAACGTCTTGTTTTTAAAAACCGTTGTATAAAGTCAATATCACATTTAGAATCCTGCTGATATTCGGGAAAAAAGCACGCACACTCCATCATGTCAGCTTCCACATTGCTGAAGCCACAGTTAAAATATCACTGAACACAATATGTATCTCACACACCATGCTTTTGTTAAAACCAAGAATCGAGCGGCTCTGTACCTGTGAATCATGTTGTGCGAGTGGAGGTATACCAAGCCCTGCAATGCACCATGGGTAACTGCTGCAATCTCCACTTCCTGTAATGGTTTCTTGTGCACTGAGGGGAAAGAGGAAGAAAACAACGGGATCCTGTTTTTTGTTTCTGCATCATTTTACACTTCTGCATCCGACGAACGGCTCTGAGCATCCTCGTGCTTCCAGAAACAATTCACTCACCTTCCAGCAGATCCGAGGCCGAGCCCAAACAGTACTCCATCACCAGCTGCAGGAAAGCAGACACAGAAAAGAGGAAGGTGGAGAGAAAGAAAAGGTATAAGTGCTGTTAGCAAGTGACAGGTGGTGCGTTTGGAGCTGCTACTGTAGTAAATGTAAACAGTGTTAGCGGCTCAGTGCATTCTCTCCCACACACAGAAGCACTCACCCATGCTGTGTGTTCACGCAGGTAGCAGCCTCTGTACTCCACAGTGTTGGGGTGCCGCAGCTTTTGAAGGAACTTCACCTCTTTCACGATATCCTGCCATTTCTGCAGCAGGAACGAGAGAACAATGGAACAATCACAAGACTACTGAGCATATTGACAGTAGACTTCCTTGTACTAATTGCTCTTGGCTATGTTACCTTCTCTCTTTCTCTCTCCTTTCCCTCATATTTTTACTTTGTCTAGATAATTTACTTATATTTTGTATTTTAGTAGCAGTTTTTATTGTGCATTTATGTTTCTGTAATTTTTTCTGTATTTTACTTTTTACTTCCTTTTTTTTTTCATATGATGTGTATATGTGTAATGATGCTCTTTCTTTGTTTTTAGGGTGACCTTTTAACATTCTGTCAAGGGTCTACAGATGAAAAATAGCATTTTTGGCTAATTCTGGCACATTTACAGTTGTTTATTAATATGCATTGCCCCTGTAAACAAATAAACTTAAACTTAGCCAGAGAGACACTGCATGATTTGCATAATTTGAATACAATGCTGGGGAAAACAACAGAACTTGGTAAGATGCCGGTAAACACAAGAAACGGTATTCTATGAGCGCATATGAACTGAGCTGCTTTCCTGTCTCAAGCCTACATAGGCAGCATCCTAACTATAACCTCACAAGAAAAACGGCTCGAGATGACTCAACTCAGAACGGAGTGCTCTTTTTCATTGGTCTTGGTTCTGGAAGTGTTTTTCCATAGAAGTCTTTGTTTAAGAGTTATAAGCCATGATCAAAAAACATGAGAGTGACAAGATTACAAACTTTGATTTGAAGCAAAAAATTATTCTAAAATTGGACAAAAGTACAAGACTGAGCACTTCACCCAGCGTTAATGAGGAAAAGAACTACAATCCCATTAATGGCCTCATCAAATTAAACATGACAGAGAAATATAAACCTATTCATTTTATGTTGGGTGTGTGTATATTTACTAGAGGTGTAACAGTACACGCATTCATACCGAAAATTGTCGGTACGTGTCTTTCTGTTCGGTACGCATGTGTACAGAACAAATCAATCAATTTAAAAAAAAAACTCAGACAGTAAATGGCATTTTGGTGCTCTTTGATGTGGCGAGACAGATTACTGTATAAACGCCTCAGTTTTCATCTTTACTACTAGTTATAACACAAAATATACATGAATGAACATCTCATGTGATCGCTCTATCAGTGTTTCAATTACAGAAAGACGTGTCATTAAAACAGCTTGCAAACAAAATGTCACGCAGCATTTCATTTCCCTCAGGCAAGTCATCAGTGTCCACAGCTCGTTATTTGCTAGAGAAATTAAGTCTAGAGAAGAGCATTTTGAGAAATATTAGACTATATACACTTCATTATATTTTACTTTACCTGTTAGTGGTGTCTTAAATATTTAATGAACATTTAAATAAGCCTTTTATGAAACAAGTTATTACAGCAAGTGCGTAAATGATTATATTTCAACAACAAACAGAAATTGTATAATTTAGAAAATCTGCATTATGTGCAATTTACATGTTTGCGTACAAATTTTAATTTGAGTGTTGATTATTATGGTTAAAAATAAATAGCAATTGAATTTAGGTTTGGGTTCTGTTGTTAACTGCAACCTATAGTAATGTAAAAGGGCTCCATATAGTTTAGAGCAGAAGCTGAGGTAGATTTTTATCCATAAGAAAATTTTAATTGTAATAGAATTTATTTAAAGAAAATGCAATTTGTTTAGTAAACCACTGTTTAAGTTAAAACACACACACACACACATAGATACATACATATGTATATACACACATACACACACACACACACACACACACATATATATATATTAGTGATGCGCGGATGGCGGTTATATCCGCGGGCGCTGCGTAGAGTGTAGTAAGACTGACTCATTGGCAGTGATTTGTGTGAGCTGGCGGAGCTACAGAGCTCTTCTGGTGTGATTTGCTTGTTTTGATTCTCTGATTGGTGGAGATTTCTCTGCAGAATCATGGGTAACAGTATTTCACCAGGAATTCCATTGTTAACCATGATTAAGTTAGCACTTAAAAATAAGTCCTGTATGGAGAAAATAAATGGGATTTTTACCTCAGGAACTCGACTGACACAGCTCGATGTTAGCATGTAGCCAAGTTAACAATGCAACACTTTTTATTTTATAAATATTTAGTATATCTATTACCACCAGACTGAACTATTTTGCTGATATTTCTTGTTTTTGGCCAAATTATGTAGCCCTACAAACAAGCACAACAAACCAGTTGTTCTTTTTGACATAATTGCATTTAAAAATTTAACCAGAAAAATCGCAATTGCATTTTGCCCAAATCATGCAGCGCTACTTTCCAGTGTGCTTGTGTTTCCTCAAACAGGGTATACTTTGAAATGCATTTGCACTCAAACTGAAAGCAGTATAATATTCTGCCAACATTTTCAAACATCCTTGGTGTCAGAAGTCTGCCTATGATACCTAAAAAAATGCTTTCCAGGTAGGCAGCTCAATAGGTTTTGGAACGGAGCCATCATCTTGCTTACATAAAGCCACCAGCATGATGTTCAAGTTTTCTTGCAGACCGATTCTAGCAGTCACACTGCTTTGTTTGACTAAAGATGTAGGAGCACTGTGTTGGTATGTTTGTGTTCACCTCATTAGACTGCTTGCCACTGTAGGACATCTTCTTGATGGCCACCACCTCATTGGTGCGGATGTCATGGGCCTGTAAGAAGCGTGCAAACACACGTGAGGCACAGACTCTGCTCACTGAGCTGTGCTGCACTTCTGAATGTCTAAAGGCCACTCACAAAGTAGACGGCTCCGAAGCTGCCATGGCCGATCTCCCGCAGGTCTGTGAAGAGTTTCTCAGGATCCTCCTTGTAAAAAAGTTCTGCCACCTCTGGGTCCTTGAGACTCCCAGCCCGCGCACTCGACGGCATGGCCAGCGCCTTCACTCACACACACACACACACACACACACACGCGCACGCACGCACACACAACAGGGAGTTTGCACATTAACATCTGAGGAAACGGGAATGGAATGAACACAGCTATAAATATGTGACCCTGGACCCTGAAACCAGTCATAAGGGTCAATTTTTTTTAAAATTGAGATTTATACATCACCTGAAATCTGAATAAATAAGCTTTCCATTGATGTATGGTTTGTTAGGATATGGCAATATTGGCTGAGATACAACTATTTGAAAATCTGGAAACAAAACATTTGAGAAATATAAACTTCTGTTGGTCACAGAGTTTATTTTTTGTCCAAAAGCCAATGCAACATCCTATTGGTTTATTGTCGAGGGAATCAGGGTGATGCGAACTTCTAGTTTGGCCTACAAAAACACACTATGACTGCGGCGCTCAATTGTTGCCAGTCTAAAGTTTGCAGATAACCATGTAGATGAGCCAGAAGACTACTGGGAGAATGGTTTGTGGACCGATGAGACCAAAACAGAACGGTTAGTTTTAAAAGAGAAGTGTTATAATTGGCCTTTAGTAAAAGGAACCTCATCAACCTCTTCTCTTCCCCAGGACAGATCTGACTGAACTGAAGCTACACTGAACATGAGAACTGCAGGACAGTGACCACATGTTGAAGAAGCAGAAGAAAGAGACTGTTTTTTGAAAGGCCTAATCACAGTTGTTCATCACAGAGTTGAAGCCATGCTGATGTCCAGGACTGGGTTCAGAACAAAGATGCAGTTCAAGTTAAAATATGCAACATTTTTAAGCATTTAATTGGGTTGTATGCATCTAGTTAAACAGCTCAGAAGAAGGTCTGGTCTCAGCGAAGGTCAGATTTATGCAGAAAACTCTTAAGGGTTCACGAACAGTCAAGCGCCACTAAATAATGCAGAAGTGCATTATATAAGAACAACAATCAGAGCGACGATCTGAACCAGACACAATTGAAATGATTGTATGAGAATAATTGTGCTTGAGCGATCAAAAGCAGGCCGCTGGACCAGACTCACAATTCAGATTCACACCTTCCCATGATGCTCGGAGTCATATTCATGTTAAGATCACGCCTGTGAACACACGCTAAACGACTCACCTGGAAAGAGCAACAGCAGATGAAGTCTGAGAGCAGACAGCGTGTCGCAGTAAAAGGAACTATGACTTTCACATGCATAACAGTCTTGTGTGACTCCAGTGTTTGATATTCGATAAGGCCTCTAAATTATCAAAACTTTGCTGAAAAACCCATTGTGCAGAATCTACCACATGCCTTCTGTGTGAGAGTCAGTTCACGCTGTAAAAGGCTGTTTAGTACGATTGTAAAAATGTCAGGTCTCGGTTCACGTGTCTTTTTGCTGCTAATCATTAGATTTTTAAAGTAAATGTAATAACTTTCATATTGTTATTAGCAAGATAAATATGTACTGGACAGAAGCAACTGAGGTTTATTTGATTATCCATAAATAATGTTTTAAAAAAAATCACACTCAATTATGATCATCAGGCTTTTGAGGAGTGCTTATTTCTTCATCTCTCAATCATCATTGTATTGCACTGCATTATGTTCAATCAATTAAATATGTGGAGCACAAAACCAGTCATAAGGGTCAGTTTTATACAATTGAGTGAATAAATAAGCTTTCCATTGATGTATGGTTTGTTAGGATAGGACAATATTTGGCTGAGATACAACTATTTGAAAATCTGGAATCTGAGGGTGCAAAAAAATCGAAATATTGAGAAAATCATCTTTAAAGTTGTCCAAATGAAGTTCTTAGCAATGCATATTACTAATCAAAAATTAAGTTTTGATATATTTACGGTAGGAAATTTACAAAATATCTTCATGGAACATGATCTTTACTTAATATCCTAATGATTTTTGGCATAAAAGAAAAATGTATAATTTTGACCCATACAATGTATTGTTGGCTATTGCTACAAATATACCCCAGCGACTCTAAATTATCAAAACGAGCTGCGCCTCGGTCTTACCGTGGTGTGCGGGATCCACTGCGGCTAGCTCGAGACCGCTAGCCTAGCACCGGCCTGCTGAGGAGAATCCCGCCAATCCTTCCCGCCTCACTTCACAAACACGACCGACTCAAACCGCGAGCCATAGACTGCTAACGCCACGATCGCGATCACTGCCGTTCATGTGTGTGTGAATGTATAATACCGCCGTGATCCGTTAACGGACTCGATCAGCTGCCTGTCAGCGAGCTCTTTAAACCACAGTCCGGTTTTCCGCTTCCGCCGCGAGTGTGGGCTTCGCTTCTGCTCATGCCGTCGGTGTCAGGCGTGCAGTTCGCCTCTTTCTGTCATCGACAGCTCCATCTCTGTTTTTCTGTTCCTCTCTCATTCGCTTTTTGTTCAGGACTTCATGATGGCGGAGCGGGGCGGGAGCCGACCGGAAACCGGAAGTGCAGGTGAAGCGCAAATTAAGGGTTTCTAATCTTCTGTAAATACGCGTTTCATTACAGCTAGTGGTGGAAATTTTGATTCTTTCAAGAGATTCGTTCATTTTCAGTTCGTTCACCAAAATGATTCGTACACTGATTCGTTCAGTGACCATTTCTTCATATGACATATACGCCAGCAGGTGGCGAAAAAGAGTGTCTTATGTATTATGTCTTAAAGGGATAGTTCACCCAAAAATAAAAATTCTGTCATTAATTACTCACCCTCATGTCGTTCTAAACCCGTAAGACCTTCGTTCATCTTCTGAACACAAATGAAGATATTTCTGATGAACTCCGAGAGCTCTCAGACCCTGCATAGACAGCAACACAACTGTAATGTTCTCAGGTCCAGAGACGTAGCAAATACATCAGTAAAACAGTCCATGTGACATCAGCGGCTCAACTTCAGTTTTGCGAAGCTACGAGAATACTTTTTGAGCGCAAAGAAAACAAAAATAACATATTTTTTTCAACAATTCTTCTCCCCCGAGTTACGTCTTCCGCCACTTTAGAGAGTATGACAATGCATACGCACGCTTTCCCCTAAGCCTAAACGCCGCTGATTACGCTGATTACGCTGATTACGCTCCTTGGGTACTCTCCAACATGGCGGAAGCCGTAACTCAGCGTACGCTCTTCTGTGTCAGCCGCGCTGCATGGATGCGCTGTTTTCGTTCAAATCAAAGATTAAACTGTGTTCCGAAGACGAACGAAGCTTTCGGGGGTTTGTAACGACATGAGGGTAAGTGATTAATGACAACATTTTCATTTTGGGGTGGAGTATCCCTTTAAGTAGCATCTCAGTGAAAATTACAGTAATATTTCTTAGGTGCGGATATGGTTTTGATTGAAATACTAATTGAAAACAAATTACTCTGCTAATTTAATTTCATTTGGTAATTATAATTTATTATATTATTAATTTATTAAGTTTAACATGAATAATAACGAATTAACATGAATTTACTAATTAAATTAATCTATTTTATTTTTAGGTGGGGATGTGGTTTTGACTTGCATACCTCATGAAAACAATTTAAGCTGCTAATTCAACTTATATTTATAAATATATATTATTAAGTTATGATTAAGTTTCATAATTTTAATAATAACATTTATTATTTTAATAATAGAATATTATAACTTATTAATTTATATTGTTATGAAAGCAGATTTGTATGCTAATGTAATTAATTTTATATGCAATGTCTGAGTAAGCATTATTTTACTGTTTAGATTTGGACGTGTGTTTGTCTGGAAATACACAGCAGCTTGAAGTCTGTCTCCTAGCTTTGAGACCCTGCACACTCTAGTGTACTGTACGTGGTGCATACTAAGTTTGGGATTATAAATACGTTTCTTATTCTCTCTTCTCTATACGGCAGTAACATATAGAGACCTCGGCTTGTAACTATACTCTAATTACTATTTTGAAAATTATAAAGCATTAAATTACTCAGTTACTAAAAAAGTTATCAAATTACAGTAACATATTACTAAGTAATGCGTTACTGCCCAACACTGAAAGTAACGTGTTACATAATCAGATTACTTTTTTAAAGTAACTAGTAAAGTAGCGCATTACTTTTTAATTTAGAAGGAAACATCTGAGTTACTTTTTCAAATAAGTAAATTGTTACTTTGTTTCCATGTGTTGAGTGACAGCTCTGGTGTTGCCATGGTGACAGAAATCAGGAGTAAGTGCAGAGCGTTGTGTGTGAACATGATCTTACTGTAGTTCTAGACTAAATATCAACATGTGTTTACTCATCTCACTGCACACAAACACATTCAGTGTTCCTCACAATCAATAAAAACAGTTAAATGCAAACTCAGAATATTATACAAACCTGCAATAATTAAATATGTTAAATAAGACAAATATCATTAATGTATTTAATCCCATTTTATTAACCAGTGTCAAGTCAAGTCACCTTTATTTATATAGCGCTTTTAACAATACAGAGTCAAAGCATCAAAGCAGCTTTACAGTATCAAACATGAAAACAGTGTGTCTGTGCAAAAGGACAACAGTAAACACTCAATCACTGTCTTTGCTGCTGACCTTCGATGATCCAATTCAATTTAATAAGCAAAAATGTCACATTTGTGTTTCATTTTTGTTTTTGCTGAATAGTGCTGAACTTTCTTCTTCTGCGTCATATTCTTCATGTGATTAGTTTGAGCTGCGCCCTCTACTGTACAGACGTGAATTTACATTTCCTTCAGCCTGAGGCACATTCATTCCACTTTTGGTGTGAAAGGGCTTTTACATTCCTAAAAGAATAACTTTTTTATATTAAAAACTAACAAGCAAGCCCTGCCCAGATTTAAAAAGTAACTCAAAAGTAACGTAACGCATTATTTTTTACAGTATCAAACATGAAAACAGTGTGTCTGTGCAAAAGGACAACAGTAAACACTCAATCACTGTCTTTGCTGCTGACCTTCGATGATCCAATTCAATTTAATAAGCAAAAATGTCACATTTGTGTTTCATTTTTGTTTTTGCTGAATAGTGCTGAACTTTCTTCTTCTGCGTCATATTCTTCATGTGATTAGTTTGAGCTGCGCCCTCTACTGTACAGACGTGAATTTACATTTCCTTCAGCTTGAGGTGAATACGTTTCACTTTTGGTGTGAAAGCGTATTTACATTTGTAAATGAAGAACTTTTTTATATAAAAACAAACAAGCAAGCCCTGTCCAGATTTAAAAAGTAACGCAAAAGTAACGTAACGCATTACTTTCCATAAAAAGCAACTAAGTAACATAATTAGTTACTTTTTTTAGGGAGTAACGCTATATTGTAATGCATTACTTTTAAAAGTAACTTTCCCCAACACTGCTTGTCACATTCAGGCCTCATGCTGTGCTACTGTAACTCAGAGACACACACCTGGGCTCTCATAAACACATTATCTGCCATCACAGACCCAATAAACTGTGAAGCGCTGCGGTCAGTAATGAGCCGGACGACACCTCCACTTCCCCTCACAAACAACAACTACAACAACAGACCCAGTGTGTGCAGGCCGCTCATCTTTCTGCAAACAAGCTAACAGATCAGCCGGGTTCTGTTTCATTCTACAGCAGAAAGATTTTACTAGCGGTGCCTAAATGTGCATTAAACGTCTTCATGTCGAACAGGTAAACTCTTCTTTCACAGCCTCATTATGTTTGTAATTATGAACTGTTCTAACTTTCAAGGAAAATGTTTTAAAATACAGACTGAAGAGTTTCAGAAGCTTAACGTTGGTGATGTAGATCGCTCAGCTTTTTACTTCTAGCGATTGCATTTAGGGACTAAAGTCGTGTTCGTTTGAGAAGATTATGATGAACAAAACATGTGAGAATCATAAACTTCTGCTGGTCACAGAGCTTATTTTGTGCAATAATCCAAAAGCCGATGGACAATCCTATTGGGTTTTTGTTGGAGGAACGGGGTGATGAGAACTGACCGTTTGACCTACAACCTAAAAACGGTTTCTTTAAACACCATCTGAAGCATTTGTTAATCTGTCAGAAGACATCTGAAGGTGTCTGAATGTTTTCCTTACAGACCAAACTGTGTCACCAAAACGCCTCACGCTCACCACCGGCTGAGCTCGGACAGAATTACACTTCAGATCACTTCAGGATGACCTTTACATCTAACATTCATCAGCTCTGAATTCAGACAGTCCCAGTACATCACACAGTGTTTTCAGCTTGAGCTTCCTCTTTCCTCTCGCTGCGGGAGACAGAAACATCAGCTCAGATCACAACCAGACAGCCAACAGATAAATAAAACGCAATACATGGAATATAATATAAATTTGTAGGCTTATGGGGATGTTGCAATAATGTAATATAATATAATATAATATAATATAATATAATATAATATAATAATATATTTAAAGTATGGTTTCAACATATACATTTTAACATTTTTTTTAAATTAGCACAAATATATTTTATTTTAAAAAGTACAAATATGAATTACAATGAACAATAGTTTATTTATAAATTAACATTAACCTAGATTAATAAATGCTGTAAAAATGTACATTGCTGTGATATAGCTAATGCATTAACTAATTTCAACAAACTGAATTTATTTAAAACTATTTTTTATTAAACGTACCATGAATTAATAAAAAAATCCCAACTATTATACTGTTGTTTTTAACTGTATTGTGCTTTTTCTCTTCTATCTATCTATCTATCTATCTATCTATCTATCTATCTATCTATCTCTCCTTAGGAACAATTGTTTATGAATATAATATAATATAATATAATAATATATTTAAAGTATGGTTTCAACATATACATTTTAACATTTTTTTTAAATTAGCACAAATATATTTTATTTTAAAAAGTACAAATATGAATTACAATGAACAATAGTTTATTTATAAATTAACATTAACCTAGATTAATAAATGCTGTAAAAATGTACATTGCTGTGATATAGCTAATGCATTAACTAATTTCAACAAACTGAATTTATTTAAAACTATTTTTTATTAAACGTACCATGAATTAATAAAAAAATCCCAACTATTATACTGTTGTTTTTAACTGTATTGTGCTTTTTCTCTTCTATCTATCTATCTATCTATCTATCTATCTATCTATCTATCTATCTATCCTTAGGAACAATTGTTTATGTTGTAGTTTTGGATAAAATCTTCACATTTAAGGAGATGCATGAGATTATAAGGCCTTTTTCTTGAAGAAACATCTGAGAAGTGAAAGTCCATTTGCTGTCTAAGATATTTACTGAATAAAATCTAACTTATAATTTTTCTTTCTGTGGGTAGAGTGTGATGTGGATCAATAAGATGTTGAGAGAATCACAGATACCTGTTAACTCAGACACTAGCTAATACAACTCAGAGAGTCTAAAAACCACTAAAAACTCATTTTAGTCATTAGAAAGGAACACAGTCAATGCTGAAGCAGACTTGCTCTGATGTTTTAGGTTTGATGTGCTAAGCAATGTGAAAATGTGTGTTTATTTAGCCAGTGAGTGCGGGGCCCAAAAGATGGAGGCTGAAGAAACAGAAGAAGACGTGTGAAGACCACACCATTTGGTAAAGGTGTGAAGGTGCGCTCACCTATATAATGCACAAGCAGACAAATCCAGAGACATTAGAAAAGAAGATAAGAAGAGAACAGTCATCAGAAGCAGGAAAGAAGACAGCAGAAGACTTGAAACTGTATTTCTCCATTATGAAAGCTCAGTGAGCGAGGTGTTGAGTTAAAACTGATAAAGCCAAAAGCGAAGCGAGGACAAAAGCACGTCTACCAGAAGCATGCTGGGTGTGGAAATGTGCCCTAGTTTGGCCCTGGGACCCCAGAGACGGAGCGACTGCTGCTACAGAGGTAAGAGACTTCAGATCTGTCTCTGCAGTCAGCCAGAGAACCACAGACGCTAGCAGAAATCTGCACGGATTTAAGCTAGAACATAAGTGATCGCAAAGATTTTACTCTTAAATATAAAGGTTCCACTGTTCCACAAAAAATGTGGGGTTCCCCAAAGTAATATTATTTTAGTATATTTTTAATGAGTTTTGTAAAAATGGTAGTTTTCTTAATATGTATATAGTTTTTATTCATTTTTACTGCAGTTTTAGGTTTACTTATTTTAGTGCATCAAGTTAAACTATATGAAAATGAGAAATTCTCAAGCAACTAGCTGAAATAAAATTTTATATATAAAAATAAAAAAATTACATAAAAAATGTAATTAATTACATTTCCAATGTTTTTTTAAGGTTTTAGTTTAAAGAAATTTTCAGTGAACAGTTCTCAAAAGAGCCTTTTTTTCTTATTGTGAAGAACATTTTATGGAATGGAATGATTCCACGGATGTTAAACGTTCTTCATGGAACCAAGAATGCAAATAAAGAATAAATAAGTATAATGAGTGCTAAGATCTGGTGTTGTATAGAGATTAACAGTGCATCAGAAGACTTGATATAATGCTCATCAAGCCATTGATAAAGGTTTCAAAAGGCTTTTTTTGAAGCAATGCCATAGAAGGGTCATTTTGGGTTCCCCAAACAAACTTTCAGTGAACAGTTCTTAAACGAACCGTTTTTCTTAGAGTGAAGAACATTTTAACGATCTAAAGAACCACTATAAAGAACTGTAAGGACTGCATGGATGTTAAAGGTTCTCCGTGGAAGCATCAATGCCAATAACGAACGTATATTTCTAAGAGTGTGATGCTAAGATGCAGATGTGGCCCATCTCTGGCAGATGAAGCCCCAGCACACGTTCTCGCTCCTCGACTGTCGCCCGATGCAGAGACGGCTGGAACGCCTCAGAACCGCGTCAGAATGGAGCTGGAGAACGCAGCCCTGTGGAAACAGTTCAGCACGGTGGGCACTGAGATGATTGTCACTAAGAAGGGCAGGTGAGCACACGTCTGTATACGTCAGGACATGTTTGGAGACATATGTGACCCTGCAGCACAAAAGCAGGCTTAAGTCGCTGGGGTATATTTGTAGCAATAGCCAACAATACATTGTATGGGTCAAAATTATACATTTTTCTTTTATGCCAAAAATCATTAGGATATTAAGTAAAGATCATGTTCCATGAAGATATTTTGTAAATTTCCTACCGTAAATATATCAAAATGTAATTTTTGATTAGTAATATGCATTGCTAAGAACTTCATTTGGACAACTTTAAAGATGATTTTCTCAATATTTAGATTTTTTTGCACCCTCAGATTCCAGATTTTCAAATATTGTCCTATCCTAACAAACCATACATCAATGGAATAATATTTATTCAGCTTTTTTTTGTGAAATATCAATTTCACAAAATTGACCCTTATGACTGGTTTTGTGGTCCAGGGTCACATTTCATTGCTTTAACTTGTCTCTCTCTTCTCGGCTCCTCAGGAGAATGTTTCCTCAGCTGCGAGTCAAGCTGTCAGGGCTCAACCCGTCTCTGCGTTACATTCTTCTCTTAGACATCGTTCCTGTGGATTCCTCTCGCTATCGGTTTCAGGACAGCAGCTGGCAGGTGTTCGGCGGAGCGGAGGCTCGTCTGCCGGATCGTGTCTTCATCCACCCGGACTCACCCGCCACCGGAGAACACTGGCAGAACCGCACCATATCCTTCCACCGGGCCAAGCTCACCAATAACACTCTGGACGCACAAGGATATGTGAGTAAAAATGCACCATTCAATATCTGTATTCAAATTAGCTGTAAAAGTCTACTATCCTACTATTTAAACTACACTAACACTGTTTCAATAGTGTAAAGGATAATTACAATGAAACAGAAGTTACAATACTTTAGACACTTTTATAATATTTTTTTCAAATAGTGCAAAGATTTGTAATATTTTTCAATAGCAAAAAGTATGTAGACACTTGAATGGATGTCATTGCATGGATAGTATACAGTATCAAAACCATGATATCTAACCAAGTTTGCAAGTGCAATCAAATGATGACTTTTCTCAGATCTAACTTTAGTGTCCAGATACTGTATGTTCATATTTGTGACCCTGCAGCACAAAACCAGTCATAAGGGTACATTTTTTTTAATTGAGATTTATACACCGTCTCGAAGCTGAATAAATAAGCTTCCATTGATGTATGGTTTGTTAGGATAGGACAATATTTGGCTGAGATACAACTATTTGAAAATCTGGAATCTGAGGGTGCAAAAAAAAAAAAATATTGAGAAAATCATCTTTAAAGTTGTTCAAATTAAGTTCTTAGCAATGCATATTACTAATCAAAAATTAAGTTTTGATATATTTACGGTAGGACATTTACAAAATATCTTCATGGAACATGATCTTTATTTAATATCCTAATGATTTTTGGCATAAAAGAAAAATGTATAATTGTGACCCATACAATGTATTGTTGGCTATTGTATACCTGTGCTGCTTATGACGGCTTTTGTGCTGCAGGCTCACATTTGAGCTGTTAAGCACTGTAAAATGTTTATGGCATAATGACTGTAATTGAGGTTTTGTAGGAGGATTGCTCAGGAACTCTAAGGGTGATTTTCATCTCTCTTTCTCCTGAAGATCATTCTCCACTCTCTGCATCGATACCAGCCGCGGGTTCATGTGATCGAGGCCCGAGACGTGCTGATGTGTGGCAGAGCACAGCACTCCTTCAGCTTCCCTGAAACGCAGTTTATTACCGTCACTGCGTACCAGAACAGCAAGGTGAAATTAATATATACATGCATAAAAAATGAATACTTATTAGTGAAAAAAGCTAAATATTTTTCTTCATTAGTACAAATAATAAAGTAATTGTTTTCCTGAAAAATCTTGCTTAGTGTTATT
Source organism: Sinocyclocheilus anshuiensis (assembly GCF_001515605.1). NCBI lineage: Eukaryota > Metazoa > Chordata > Actinopteri > Cypriniformes > Cyprinidae > Sinocyclocheilus > Sinocyclocheilus anshuiensis. The sequence goes on from NW_015540950.1 coordinate 333,129, forward strand.
TATTTATTATTATTGTTTTCTTCTAGATCACCGAACTGAAGATAAACTCAAATCCTTTTGCGAAAGGCTTTCGAGAGTATGGCATGAACTGCAAGAAGTAAGTTAAACACCAGTATTACCAATTAATTAACTAATAGCAGACTAATATCTTATTTAAACACAAAAATGTTTTAGACAGCTGGACTGAGAGCACAATATAATTTTTCTGTTTTCCTCAGACAAAGAGATGCCAGACTAAAGAGGAAAATTACGTCCAGTCAAGAGGAATCTTTGGATATTGGTGAGCATATTTACTACCTCAGTGTTCAGAAAGACTTTTTTACACTGATTCTGTTCTCTTCGCAAAAGAATGCTTTAGTAAAAACGTGCATGGTTTCCCAAATATTGCTGTTCTGCTTATAAAACGATGTTTTCTCTGTACCCCTCTCTCAGAGTCATGTGACCCATGTGATTCCACGGAGCTCCTCCCACAGTCGGTGGAAATCCCAAGCTCCGCCCTCTCCATGATAAACACCGCCCTCCCATTAACAGACTCGGGTTTCCACACAGAAGTACCTTCTCTCCCAGATCAGACCATCTCTGACCAACCCCTCATGCTTGGACAGGACTTCTTGAGCTCTGAGATTCCCTCCTCAATGGAGAGTCAACAACAGACAGCCTCTGAAAACAATGTAAACAACACACTGATGGATGGGTAAGTGCTATAACCTCACAGCTACACAAACAGTGGTTAATGGACGTGTTTATTAAAGATAGCCTTATGTTTTATTACAGGTCTGGACAAATGATGGGCCTCTCCGGATACTCCTCAGCTTTCCCCACTCCTCAGCTCAGCTCCTCTTTGTCTCAGTCGTCTTCCATCTATTCCGTGGTTTCCTCCACACAGAGCTCTGACCTGGAGCTCCCGCCGTCCTCAACCATTCCCTCACCCACATACTCCTCTATGCCTCCATCGGACTATCCTGGTGTGAACACCTCCACGACTATGCCCTCCTCTACAACCTCTCCTCCAGGCTCTTCATACCCCATCTCTCCGTACCTGCTCCCCTCCTCATCCTACTACGCTCTTCTTCCGACAGACCAATCCCAGGACAACCTAAGCCTTCATACTCCCACAAATCCACCTTTCCAATCCATCTGCCCCTCTTCTTGTCAAGGTTCTGGGTTAACGATTGACCCTGGCCGAAATCAAGTGGATGATGGAAGATTAGGCTCATCCAATGCAATGACTCCTGCAATCCAAAACCCAACCCAAACGGCCTTTCCCTTCCCTCCAGTGCAGTCCTCAAACGACCCCGATCCATCATCCCCTCCGTGTAGGAGTCTATCCTTCCCCCCAGTGCTGCAGTGCAACCCAATTCCCACTCCTTCCGACCCAAACTCGACTCCAGCTGCATTCCCCTTCCCTCCGGCAGCACAGTCCACTCCTAACTCTATGATGACAGCTTCAAACCCGAACCCGACGCTC
>NW_015540950.1:334860-341219 GCF_001515605.1 Sinocyclocheilus anshuiensis
CTCTTCTCCTTCCCCTATGTTCAGCAGAACCCTAGCCTCAGCTTGAGTACCTCTGGACCTGCTCAAACTCCAGCCACTGGTTCTTTTCCAGTTTCCCAATCCTCATCCATCCCAACAGTTCCAAACCCAGTTTATCCAACAACTGGATCTTTTCCCTTCCCTTCCACCAATGTTAGCCTTCAAGGTTTGGTGCAATCAGTTTCCAACGCACTGCACACTTCCGCAGCATACTCCGTCCCTTTATTCCCTGCACCCAAACACACTGCCCCTGCTCCTCTCCCAAACCCTGCTCACACTTCTTACCCACATCTGCTCCAGAGCCTGACTCTGCCCTCATCTAGCTCCATCCACAGTATCCCTGCCATCCCAAACACAATCCAAATTCAGTCTGTCTTTACCCAGTCATTCCCTAATCCCTCCTTCCCTCACATCCCAGCCCAAACGGCAAACCCTGCTCAAATTCCATCCCAGTCCTTCCCCCCAATCCACAGCTCTCAGTTACTGTCTCAGTTTAATCCAGCCTCGACCCATCCGCAATGCCCTTCCTCTTCAAACGCTTACCCCGCTGTAGCTCGCTCTGAGATAGGCAGCTTCTCGCAGCTCAATTCTGCTGCCCCCTATCTGCCAGATGTGGTACTGCACCCTTCTTTGCTCCCTTCCCTAGACTCCTCGCTCTCCTCCTCTGCTCCCCCGTCCCTTTATAACCCTTTTCCTTCCTACTCACTCCGTCTTTGCCAGGATCCTCGGTCCTCCCTGCATTTACCCCTAAGGCATATTTACACACAGCCACAGCATGCTCATGCTCAAGGGTCTTACTTTGACCTTGGCGCAAGAGCAGTATTCTGAGAATAAACAGAAAAATAACACGTAAGACAAAGTTTGCGAGGAGACGGTGATGTCTGCATCAATCAACGACTTTGCTCTGAAGATGATGGAAGCACTGTGCATTTTATGACTGCATTGGAGAGACAAACCAAAACACTGTAGTTTAAAATGTAATACTTTTTGTGCTTATGGCAGAAAAAGAAAATCTCTGCTATTCATGAGATGGTTTGAAGTTATGTTTTATCCTGACTATTGCTTGATGTAATAGCTGAATAATGATGTATATTTTACTTATTTCTATTTGTATGCTTAAATGACAAAATAAAGTTTGAATGAGTTTAATTGTACTATTATTATTATTCTTTATAATCGTGTGTGTGTGTGTGTGTGTATACATAATAAATCCACATTCTATAGTGGACCCAAAAAGTATCTGGACACTTCGCCATAATTTAAACGTCACTGCATTAGAAACCGAAATTTGAAACCAAGCGGCATCTGCAAAATAAAGTTGCTAGACCTTTTCTCTAAGTCTGATCTGTAAGTCTCACTATAAAGATTTTCCATATTCTTTAACATTAATACCTTACAACACAATAGTGCTTTTTATTCCTGTCATAAAATGCCATACATTGGTAAATCTAATTTAGTTGGTCAATTAATTAATTAATGAGGCAAACAGTTAACAGTTTAGTTTGCTTTTCCCAATGCTCTATTCTTCAAATTGTGAGGAACTCGCTGAAAATTAAAGTCATGACAAAAAATTACAATATGGCTGATGCACACTAACAGTCATGATAACTGATAGGTTATGATGACTTGATAGGCAAGAAAGATTAAGCCTAAGGATAACTGGGCCACTTTTACCAGTAATCTCAATTACAAAAAGTGCCCATGTTTACCTGAATTCACTCCCTATAGAAAGTATTACACATGCAGATTATGACAGAATGTGAAAGTGAGAATTTAAAACAAAAAATGAAAACAAATAAAACCGACATCTGTCTCTCACACAGTATTTTAACCATCATCACTGTGTCACTATAATCACAGGGTCGATTCCAGCTCTGCATGGCATTTGCTCAGGTGTTGTGTGTGTGTGTGTGTGTGTGTGTGTGTGTGTGTGTGTGTGTGAGAGAGTGGGTGTGTGTGTGTGTGTGTGTGAGAGAGTGTGTGTGTGTTAGAAACTGAGGAAAGGCCATTAAAGTCCAGGTGATAATTATCTCAAAGCCCTCCTTCATTTTCCCACCTCCACTCATTTCTCTTTCCTCCTTTTCCATTTGGTGTTGGACAAAGAGAGGGTTTAAAATAAAGTTAGGTAAACAGCGCAGGCACAGGTGCTGAGAGACAAACCTTGTATAAGCACAACATTTTAGAGAAGATGTTTGGAATATTTTAATATATTTTATTTGATTTTCTTTGGTTGACAACCGAGGCAATGTTCACAGTGCTCAATAATGATTTCTGAAGATCATGTGACACTGAAGACTGGAGTAATGATGCTGAAAATACAGCTGCGCATCACAGAAATACATTACAGTTTAACAGAGATTCACATAGAAAACAATAAAAAAAAAATTGTAATAATATTTCACAATATACTGTGTTTTTGATCTAATAAATGCAGTCTTGGTGAGCAGAAGAGACTCCTTAAAATAAATTCAAAAATTTTAATTATTCCAAATAATGTGTGTTACAAAGGAAGACTTTTTTCTTTGGAATAATTTGCACTGGTGAATTACGCACAGTAACACCAGGAACATGCTTTAAAAAGGGCCAATTTTGAATTCATGTTCATTTTAATCCCAAATCATCATTAACATCCACCAGAAGGCACTATTGTTCACATCTTTCAAAGGATAATGCCTCAAATGCATGGCCTTCATTGAAGTTCTGATGTCTTTAGGCTGGTTTCTCTCTATCTGGCGCCTGTGATCTTCTCTTGCAGCAGATCTCTTACGGATTCCCTGGAGCACGGTGCGGTTCTTCAGCAGATACAGATTTATACAGCGAGAAACCGTGCTGTGCTGAGAGGAGAAGAGGCCCTGAGGGTGACGGCTGCTCCAGAGAGCCAAGAACATGAACGCGTATCCAGAATCAAGCTTCTTAGCGAGAGATGGTCACACATGCCCAGCAGCTGACCAAAACACACAGTGTCTGCCAAGCCCCAGCTCCTCCAAGCTAAACACATCACAGAGCTGCACAGTGCTCGCAAGGACCAGTCAGTAACACAGGTGTACCGTGTCACGGCCGTCGCTCTGAGTGGCAACAATCATCTGAAACGAGCCTCGGCATGATCTATGAAAAACTCAGGATTTACAGCACTCAAAATACTAAAATTCAAGGAAACAAAATAGATTAGCATTGGATTTTAATAAATACATAAACCAAGCAGCAGTTATACACATTTTAATAGATATTGCCAACCACAAAGAGTAGTGCATAACCAATGAAATATTTTAGAGCTGAAAAAACAAAACAAATAAATAAGTAAATAAAATAACTAAATCACAACATATTTCTTAAAGAAATTTCCAGGTATTTTACTCCCCATAATTTAGCCAGTTACTAGATGAAATTTCTACATTTCCCAAGCTAACAGAATGCGCCAAACTGTGGTGACTTTATAAGTCAGTAAGTGTGCTTCACTGGCGGTTCACACAAAACTCCAGCTGCTGCCTCACATTACTACAGTTGTTAACCAGCGCAGGGAACGAGCAAAGCCTGAAGGCTCTGAGAGCTCGGATCAGCTCCCAGACACTCTTCACCTGGAATGCTTGAGGATCCTCAAAGGTCAGAAAGTCAGGTGATGAGGGGTTACAGAGGTCTCGGTCACGTTTGGCAGTCAAGCTCTCCACTTTAAAGTCACAGCATAGCTAATAGATATTGTGAAAAAGCACTAATATTACAATTTCATGAACTGCATTTTTTTTTTTTGATACATTTAAAAAAAATGCCAAAACTGCAGCAGAAAGGACAAGCAAGGGAACAGAGCAGATGCCAGTCAAGAAGACAGATCCTGGTGTTCAGCAGTAATGGACTGTGCTAGACTTTGTCCTGAATAGTCAATACTAACAAACAAGAGCCAAAATTGAACTCCAAACCCCCTTCGACTTCTTAAGTTTCCACCAGAATAAAGTCATCCTCGAGTTACTCTAAAATGATCAGGAAAAAAGGCGCATGTGCCTTCACACTATCACAGGTCTCATCGTGCATCTGACTTTAACTATGCTCCTTTCACTTCGGTTATACTAGCACTGTATTAATATGATTTTGATAAGTTTCCCTTAAAGTACTGTCTGTGAATAATGCTGTACATATTTATTTCCCTGCAAAGAATTCATTGCTCCATTACTACTTTGGTTAGTGGTCACTATATGCTTTCAGTCTTCTATGGTTTTACAGCATTTAGTAAATGTTTATATAGATCAAGCACTTGCAGATCAGTGAAGGTCTGTGGGTTTTGTGTGGATTAGTGCTATACACAGAAAACATGTTTCGTTTGAAAACCTGCTTTCAAAAAAACTGATTTCTCACTGCTAACTTGTTACTATAATTTAAACCCTTTTAGCATGAAGCTGCTCAGACACAATAAACAGACCACGATGACCCTGACCTGGGATCAGATTTGTGTCTAACTACAATGCCCAACAATCTAATATTTTAATCTTTGTAAAAAGCATTTTTATGCAGCATTTCCAATATTGCAACAGACTAGTGGCTCTACTCAGCAAATAGTTATATCTGGATTACCAAACTCAGCATTGAATTTGATAAGGCATCAAATACAAGAGCTATCGTGTGCGAGTTATTTACACAAGATCTCACAGTGGATGGGAATTTACATAAAATATGACCTGGAGTTTAATTGGTAGTGCATGAAAGGGTTCACTGAATCCAGGACGGCATACAAGTTTGTCAAAATACAGAACTGTTGCATAAAACGTCCCAATTACCTTTGCATTTTGATCATAGAAACTCTGAGTTTACATTTCACCATTCTGAGAAAAAGTCAAAATTGAAAGATGTAAACTCATTAAAAAAAGTCAAGAGTTGTAAGTTTATAACTCTCGAGAGGAGAGAAAAAAAAAGTGCAATTTCAAGATATAAACTTGCATTTATTAGAAAGTCAGAATTGTGAGCAGTTAACATTTTTTGTTTTTTTTATTCCATGGCAGAATGAAGCTTTCATAGAAGTCACGTTTATCATTTGGCAGATTTTTGTGGGTGAATTCAGAAGGAATTTGAATTCAAATATTCCCGATTCCACAACTGCTGCCGTATTCACCAACAGAGAGCTGCTTGGATTCAAAGTGCTTGATGAATCGCTACAACTGACATCACACCTTTTTGCCGGAGAGATTTATTTATTTATGCCTTTATTGGATAGGACAGTAGAGAGCAGACCGTAAAGCATTGGGAATCGAGCTCGGATCGCCGCGAGCACAGCTGACTGGCTCAGAGACTTTAATCGAAATTTCACTGAAACCGAAACACAGAAATACTCTTGCAATAGACCTGTGCATGTGGAGCAAATGTGTAACACGAGTTTCAAACCTGGAAACAAATGACTGACGCAAACTCTACTTTAATTTTATCTGAATAATCTTTATTAATTCACCAGATTGTAACACAAACAACTTGATATTTCTTCCAAGCCCACTATATCGTATCCTAAACTGCTACTCCAGAACCGACAGTGTAAGCTCAAGCTCTCAAACGTAGCTGTTATGATCTGCTGAAGAGGAGTGTGGCAGCAGATCTGCAGTCTGGATCTGGGATCAGTATGAGCTCTGGTTCTGGGTCCGGTATCCTCCGCGCTGGTAGTTCTGCTTCTGCTGGTAACCACCTTTGTGATCTACAGCAGCCACAGACAACAGAAAGACACAGACATTCAGTTTCACAAGTCACACGTGAGGCACTGACTTCATATCAACAGACTGAAGCTGCTTTGAGCTTGTCAAGGAAGAAGGAGAAAGTGAAAGGGCCTTTGGAGAGCAGATGGAGAGCTGCAGAAATGAGGGAACAGGTGAGTTTATGAAGAAGTGACTGAATGATGTTCATAACCACCTCGCTGGTAACCTTGCCTCTGCTGGTAACCTCCCCTCTGGTCTGGAGCTGCATAGTGAGAAGTGTTTAGAGACTCAGGCACACATGCACTTTCACAAAGCACTTCAACAAAACATTTCACAGCAGCCGCATTTAGCCAACACTAGCGAGAAGCACACGAGAATACAATCTGACTCTGTGTGGATCGACACATTCTATCATGCTGTGTGAATGATGGTTACCTCTCTGGTAGCTCTGCTTCTGTTGGTAACCGCCTTTCTGATCTGTGTGAGAGAAAGAGGTTTAAGTGATGTGCATCAGCTCCATTAAAAACTATTTTACACACACATAAAAATATATTCTAATTAAACACCAAATTCATTTATAAAACGTATTAAAAGTGTACGTGTATGTGTATATAAATTTTACACACACACACACACACACACACACACACACACACACACACACACACACACACACAC
>NW_015540950.1:341288-347513 GCF_001515605.1 Sinocyclocheilus anshuiensis
TGAGAGTGAGTGAGTGAGAGTGTGTGAGTGAGAGTGTGTGTGTGTGCGGCTGTGCACGAGTGCCCTATTTACGAATGATTGGAATTCATAAACATACACGTTTTACTATCAAATCGAAAGTTTACGAAGCATTTGTGAATTCGGAGGAGAGTTTTCGGTAAGGTCTGTTTTACGCACAAATTACTCAGAATTTACTCCTATATTGACGCAAGTTTCATGAATGAGGCCCATTGTATTTATTTATTTATTAATCTTTCTCTCTCTGACAGTGATCTTTAATCAAGTTCAAGGATGGTGTGGTGTACCTCTGTTGAAGTATCCTCCGTAGACGCCCTGTTTGAGGTCAAAGACGCGCTCATTGTTCTCCACCAGGCCTCCCAGTTTCTCGGCCAGCTGCAGGGCCATGTTCTGCAGAGATGTGGGCTCCGTCCTGTGCATCACCACCGTCTGAGTCGGCTGGTCCAGAGACGCCTGAGCAAACACAACTCATGAGGGAACCGGTGCGGATGGACACGGAAAAACTGATAGAGGTAAAACTTCTCTTTTACCATGAGCTCTTCATTGATGATCATCTTGCTGATAATGCTGTGCACTGTGGGTAAATCCAGCTCGAACATCTCTGACAGAGTCTTCATACTGAAGAGGAGATGGAAAGAAAGAGATGAAGAGCTGCAAAACACTGGGGTCCATTTAAGACGTTCAGAAGGAAAGTTCACATCTTCAGTAAATGACAGCAGTGTTAATTGTCAACCATTTTTAATTCAGTCTTAGTCCTGGTATCAAATGTGCTTTTTAGTTATTATCATATTTAGTCAACCTTGTCCTGTTTTTGTTTAGTCAACTAAGGCCTGGTTTCACACACAGGGCTTAGACTAAACCAGGAGTTTTCAGATCATCATCAGCGCCTCAATGAAGAGCCAGATTGCAAAACTTCAAACACTGGGCTTGTATGATCCTTGTAACAGAGAAGCTGTGATTGTGGATTTGAACTCTTGATATCTGGCAACCGCACACTTGAAAGCTGGCGTAGCAGAGGCTCATACAGCAGTCCGCAACTATATTGTCGTCTCCTTTTTTTTCGACGAAAATAAAAATACATTTTGGTATAGTTTTTATTTTTTAAAATACGTTTTAGTTTCGTCTTTTATCGTCATCAATATTGCATTGCATGTTGATACAGTCACAGTTATCATTTATTGACCTTATTGGCGTCTCGTTTTAGTCGAAGGGGGAAAAAGCTCGTCAACGAACATTTTTCATCATATTTCTCATTAACGAAATTAACACTAGATTACAGATCACTTTGGGTCATAAGCTGCAGCACATTTCAGATGATAAAGAGTGTCATTCTGGGGAATAGAGCGTTGTCAAACACGCACCTGATGGAGTCGTACACGCTGCTGTAGGTGAAGAGGTACGTGCGCAGAGACTCCTCCTGGATCTTCCTGAGGATCAGAACACAGCACAGGTCAGCTGAATTAAAACATCAATGCTAAGATCTTCTGTCTCGAGTCTCCACCTGACGAGCATTTCCTGCACGCGCTGGGCTTCTGGGAACAGATCCCACACTTTGCTGTTCATCTTCTCGTTGATGATGAAGGAGTGGCAGGTCTTCCAGTCGCCCATCTTCATGGCCTTGCTAGCAGCCACCACGTGCTCCCTCATGCTCTCCGGAGGACCTGAGGAGCACACATCACAGATTAATCCACAGAAGATCGCCATCTCCACTCAAACACCCTTGCGACACTATTATACTAAACCTTTCAGAGAATCATACCGGATCATTCAGATCTGCGTTCTCTGCCGCTGACACAGAGAGCAGACAGTTAGCAGAAACAGCTTCACAAACAGTCTTTTCAACTACAGTGTTATTTCTGTCTTACAGTCATTCATATTATCACAGAAATACTGGGATCAAAGTTTATAGTTCGGATATAAACATTGATGTCTATGGTAGCGATCAAAATAGAGCATGTCATCTTTTGAAAGTAACTGGCGCTTCAGATAACGTTTGTGTCGATTGCAGACAAGTGACTTAAATTTATTTGTCATTGAATCATTCATTCAAGAGATTTGTTCAAAACCACAAGTAATGAAAAACAAGTTTTGAGTCATTGAAGCATTCAATCAAACCACTTTTTAAAAATTGTAATATTAAAAATTGGTGTATTAAGTATATTATATGTTAAATACATATTTAAATGTTTAATAATTGTGACCCTGGACCACAAAACCAGTCATAAGGGTCAATTTTTTTAATTGTTTTTGAAAATAATCTTTCCATTGATTTGTTAGGATAGGACAATATTTGGCTGAGATGCAACTATTTGAAAATCTGGAATCTGAGGGTGCAAAAAAATCAGAATATTGAGAAAATCATCGTTAAAGTTGTCCAAATGAAGTTCTTAGCGATGCATATTACTAATCAAAAATTAAGTTTTTTAACGGTAGGAAATTTACAAAATATCTTCATGGAACATGATCTTTACTTAATATCCTAATGATTTTTGTAATGAAAGAAAAATTTATAATTTTGACCCATACAATGTATTGTTGGCTATTGCTACAAATATACCCCAGCGACTTATGACTGCTTTTGTGGTGCAGGGACACAATTTCTTCAAATTAATTAAACACATTTAAACAGACTGCAGCAATAATATGTAGTCACACTATTTTGTTTAGTTCAGGATCGTGGGAGAATGGTGGCGCTCTAATCACAGAATGGTCAGAAGCTGACGGCCGTCTCTCTCTCTCTCTCTCTCTCACCCAGCAGCGGCTGTCTCTCGCCCACTCTCAGCTGATGGTGGAACTGTTTGCTGATCATGCGGCGGCGAGCGTCGAACTCGTGAGCTGCCATGTAAGGGATCTCCAGCAGCATGGCTGACACCAGATACACACACTCCAGCAGCTCCAGGTTAATGTGCATGTGGAACGGCACCTAAACAACACCACAGACATCATTCACTCCTTTACTCCAGTCATTCCACACTTGTACAGTTTGACTTCTTCTGTTGAACAAAAAGAGAAGATATTCTGAAGAATGTTGGCAAACAAACAGGTGACGGTAGCCATTGACTCACTTTTTTTTCCCATTTCATGAAATTAAATGTCTGCCGTCAACTGTTTGGTCAACATTCTTCAAAACATCAACTTTTGTGTTCAACAGAATAAAGAAACTCACACAGGTTTGCAACGACTCGAGTAAATGACAGAATTTTTTGGGTGAACTTTCAGTTTGTACCAGAGCGACCGATCATGACACCTTGATTTGATTTGATTCTGATCTCAACTTGATTCAATATCTATTCTTTTGGATTATATCAGTGCAGTGTATGTCAGCTTTTCTTAAGTAAATTAATTCCTTTCAATTAATGCTGTAAACTTGTATTAAATTTATAATAGGAAATGTTAAAATTAATAACTTAGCCCATGATATTAAACTGAATTGCTATTTATTGTCACATGTAATAAAATCAACACTTAAAAGCTTAGTTGTATTAAAAAAATGTAAACGGCACAAAAGGCAGTTTTCATATCAACTTGTAATTGTGAAATGATTAGAAGTACATCTGTGATTGTGAATAAGTGCAGTGTCCCGTGAGAGTAACTCTTAACAATGAAGTGAATGCATGTGGCGGTTATATTGAGACGGAGGCGCCAGAACTGATAGAGTGATAGAATGTGCTCTGTAGCACGATACCATATTTATTCAAAAGCAGATCGTGGAGACATTTTTATCGTCTATGATCAAAAATCACTTGTGCATTCGGCGGAGTCTGTAATTTCACCTCGGCTCAGAATGCTTTTATGACGCCAGATTAATGTAAACAGCCCACTGTGAACACCCTTGTAATTCGCTTCAACCTTTTAGAATTTTATGAATTATTATTTTAGGTTCAAGTGTGTGTAAGGATTTGGAAACAAGCAGAGTACGGCCGTTTCTAAAGCATGCAGCGCCATCTGCTGTTCAAAACTAAGCTCAGAATCGATTCAAGAAAGAATCGCGATGCATTCGGAAAATCTCAGAATCATTTCTCGATTCTCGATGCATCGATTTATTTTCCCAGCCCTAACATATACTTATCAACAAAACTCAGGCCTTCTTGGACTTCAGGCATCAGAGTTGAATGAAATGTTATTCTGACCGTGACCCTCTACAGCAGAGGTGCCCAAACTGGGTCCTGGAGGGCCGATGTCCTGCAGAGTTTAGCTCCAACCTGCCTCAACACACCTGCCTGGAGGTTTCTAGTATGCCTAGTAAGAGCTTGATTAGCTGGTTCAGGTGTGTCTAATTAGGGATGGATCTAAACTCTGCAGGACACTGGCCCTCCAGGACTGAGTTTGGGCACCCCTGCTCTACAGTGATGTATTTTAAGAGAGAAAGGCACCTGTCGCCTCTTCTCGATCTTCTCCTGCTCGGCGTTCCTCTCCTGCATGTTCCTCATCAGCAGCCCCTGACCCAGCAGCTCCTTGGCTCTGCCGCTGGACTGAATGTCTAGCAGGGCGTTGTGGGCGTCTTTGATCATGCCCTGCCGGAAGGCGCAGATGCCCAGCTGCACCATGGTCCTGTTGTACAGGATCTGAGAGAGGAGAGGAGAGAGGTGAGGCAGGTGTTCTCAGCGGCCAGCTGTGCTTCAGAAGGACAGGTGTGTGCACCTGCACGGGGGGGTCTGCGTGCTGGATGTTGTCCTGCAGGTGGCTCATCAGCATCAGGTCTCGGGCCTGGAACCAGCGGCTGTGCAGGGCATGATGGTAGATGTGGCAGAGGATGGCGCAGGTGCGGATGCGGTCTGTGCGGTCTTTGGCGTAGATGAACTTACACAAACGGTCCATGATAACGGCGCTGTCCTCGCCCTCGCTCTCCTCCTGATCCTGCTCCGACTGATGGACAAACAGGTCAAAGGTCAGAACCAGGGGTTTAACAGTAACCAAAACCTCAACGATCAGAAGCTGAAATACTGAACCAAAAACTGAACTGAACACTTATTTTCGTTTGTTTTCTTCTAAATTTCATTTAGTGTCAGTTTCACTAACTGAAAATAAATTGAAATACAAACTTAAAATATAAATATTACATAAAAAGAAAAAAACTTTCCAAACTTGAAAAAAAAAAAAAAAAAAAAACATTTTCAAATGTATTCTCAAACTTATTTTAAATGATAAAAACACATAAAATTGCTAAAAATGTAAGATTAAAACAAAAAGCATAAAAACAAAAGCTAATTCAAAGTCTTAATAAAAACTATAATAGTATATAAATAATACTAAAATAAAATGGTCTAGTTAAACTAAAACTGAATTAATCTAAATTAAAACAGAAAAAACAGTAATACGTACAATAAACCAATAAAAATGACAAGTCACATAAAATTATTAAAAATGTAACAAATTAAAATGTAAAAAAAAAATAATAATAATTAAAATGCAAGTATAAAAATAAAAGCCAAAAAAAAAAAAAAAAAAAAAAAAAAAAAAAAACAAACAGATCTGAGCAATAAATCGGAATTGAACACTAACGCTTGCAGTGTGAACGTGGCCAAAGACTTTTCTTTTTTTTCAAATGAATGAATGAATGAACGAATTAATACATGAATGAATGAATATGTAAGTAAATAAATAAATAAATGTGTATGTTTAAAATTATAAAATTATTATCTTATTTTCTGGTTGTGAAATGTTAATATATATATATATATATATATATAAGAAACTATAATAGAACATAAATAATACTAAAATAACACTGGTTAGTTATGTACACAAGTGGTCCAGTTAGCCAAGGCAACATTTTTAATTTTTATTTTAAGTTGAAGCTCTTAAAAAAAAAATGACGAAGTAAAATTAATAAAAAATAAAACTAAAGGCCTCGATATACTTCAAACGAAATCGAAGAACAAACTGATATGACGTCATTTCGAACAAAATCAGGCCTCTAAACGCCTTTGAGCTTCCATTGGTCCGTGGCGGTTACGCAATCGGTGGGTGTGTTCTGAAACTCCACCTTCTTTGACGTGCGATATTTCCCCCCCGGTTCGTTTCTCATTCCACGGAGGTCCGACAGGAGAACAACATCTCTTAGTCACTAGCAACATGAACACACTGGAGTGTCAAATAGCTGAGCTGCCACAGATATATCCGCACCTGTACGATCATTTGCGGAGAGACTTTAAAGATTCAGAGAAAGCATTTAATTCCTAGAAAGAAATTGCAACGAAGCTTGGG
>NW_015540950.1:347537-349654 GCF_001515605.1 Sinocyclocheilus anshuiensis
CACAAATATATCCGCACCTGTACGATCGCTCGCGGAGAGACTCAGAGAACGCATTTAATTCCTAGAAAGAAATTGCAACGAAACGGTGTCGGTGACCCGGAGTTATGCAAAAAGCGATGTAGAGAAACATTAGATGCAAGTTTTCCAAAGCCATGAAAAGAATGAAAGGAAAGAGTAAAGATATAAGGTAGCAAGTACCAAATACATGCGTTTCAAATAAACGTTACACCATACTGCTGCTGCTGTTCTTTCAATAAGAGAATTTAAAGTGCATACAATAAATTAAATGCCAAACGAACATACAATAATAAACCTTTGTTTTTATCAAAAGTAAACCATGACGCCACATAAAATATAAAAAGGTGTAACAATTTATCCAGTTTAATAAAATAAATGAACACTAATAAAATAAAGTAACAAACTGACTCTTTTATTTTTTTCCACAACATGCTGAAGTTTTCAGACTATGAGGCATTCACACTTCCCATAAAGGACTGATTATGGAAATGGAATTGTTGGAAATGGAAATGCAAACATGATACTTGACTCTGAACTGCTGCTAATCAAGCATTTAATTCGTAGAATGAAATTGCAACGAAGTTTGGTGTCGATGATCCGGAGTTATGCAAAAAGCAACGTAGAGAAACATCAGATGCAAGTTTTCCAAAGCCATGAAAAGAATGAAAGGAACGAGTAAAGACATACTGTAAGGTAGCAAGTACCAAATACATGTGTTTCAAATAAATGTTACACCATACTGCTGCTGTTGTTGTTCTTTCAATAAGATAATTTAAAAGGTATACAATAAATGAAATGTCAAAAGAACATACAATAATAAACCTTTGCTTTTATCAAATCACGACACCACATAAAATATAAAAATGTGTAATAATTTATCCAGTTTAATAAAATAAATGAACACTAATAAAATAAAGTAACAAACTGACTCCAATATTTTTTTCCACAACATGCTGAAGTTTTCAGACTATGAGGCATTCACACTTCCCATAAAGGACTGATTATGGGAAAGGAATGGTTCTTCTGTATTGCAAACATGATACTTGACTCTGAACTGCTGCTAATCAATATTCTTTTGTCTATAATATTCTGACATTGGGGCCCGTCTCACACCTAGATTGCCTACACTTCTTCATTTCACCGTTGCTGTGTTTAGGGGATACGCGCGAGCGTCACGACACATGTATGTTTATGCCTCCAGCGGCGCCGGGGTGTCAAAATGTTCGGAAACAGTATACTGTCGCTCAGCCTTTTCGAACTTCTTTTTGCCCCCAAACGAAGAACGAAAACGAACTTCGTTTGAAATATATCGGGGCCTTAAAATAAAAACAATTTAAACTTAAATAGTAATACTTAAACAAAAACTAATAGAAATTACAAAAACACATAAAACAACTAAAAAAATTAAAATAAAGCTAATTCAAAATGTTAATAAAAACGTTTAGTATATATATACTATATGGTCCTCACCTTGGTCTCTCCCTGAAGGCCCAGGCTGCGGCGGTGGGCTTTGTAGTCGAACTTGTAGTAGGTGTGCATGATTCTGCGCAGGAAGACACGACACACCTCCTCTGTGCTGCCTTTAGACTCCAGATACTGCAGCAGCCGGTCGATGATGCCACACACACGGCCCTCGTCCTTCAGGTTATCCACGTACTCTGCAGCGAGAGAGAAGCATCACACACACACACACACACACACACACACACACACACACACACACACAGAGTCACACACACTCACACACACACACAGAGTCACACAGAGTCACACACACAGAGTCACACACACACACTTTTAAAGACCATTTTATGCCACTGAATATATAATCATAATGCAAGAAGGCCTACACACTTCCAAATGATAACAAACTTTTAATTTTAAGAATATTTAGATCATGGAAATTAAGTATCAAAATATTGGATACCTTAAAAAACCTGAATAAATATTAAAGAAACATTTTCTAACAAAAAGTAAAAAGTAGAAAAAAAGAAAAATGCACAAAGAATTTGTATGGAGATTTTTCCATCTACAGATTTTTCCCTGACCTTCTTTTCTCTGTAAATGAAGGGTGCACACTATTGCTGAAAAACACAATT
>NW_015540950.1:349727-350331 GCF_001515605.1 Sinocyclocheilus anshuiensis
ACTCACAATTGGAATGTAAAAAACATGGTTACATTAATTTTTAAGTGAATATAATGGGCAATATATTGCGTCACCAAAAATTATTGAGGTCATGTACATATATTGCGCGATAAGTCGATATATTGCGACAGGCCTAACACTCACAGAGAGTCACACACACAGACACACACACACTCACACACACACTAGGGTTGCAAAATTCCAGGAATTTTCAAAACTGGAAACTTTCAATGGGAATAAACTGGAAATTGGAAACTGCAGCATAATCTTGGTTAAAACAACCTGATTTAATGCAATTTCAGTTTAATTTCTACCCTACACTGCTCAGTCACATGCACACAGCACACTGCTTACTGCAGAGCTATTGAGGCCACACCCCCTACATGCACCGTGCTTTCCTACATAACATGAACAGATCATTTCTTAAATCCTGCACACACAATATCAAAATGTCCATCTTGGTAAGTATTCATATAAATTACATGAATATAACAAAAAATTGTTTAAAACTTCCTTGTGCTGTGTGCTATGTGTAATGCAACTAAATTAGGCTATACCATTGTAAAAACAAATACACTGACTGAACAAACATTTAGCATTTAGG
>NW_015540950.1:352069-355007 GCF_001515605.1 Sinocyclocheilus anshuiensis
TAGGGGAGATGATAATAAAACAGAAGTCTAAAAATGACCCTCCCCCCACACAATCCCCTCTAGTCACCTAAGAGAGGATTCCCCTCATTTCTCTGAAGACACACTTGCTGCATTTGAGTCCAAAGACTACTTCTAAGTTTTGATATTCTAAATATATTTGATCTATGAGATTCACGTTTAACCAATAAATACCAAAGAAGGTTTATACAGTAGCTAGCTAGCCAGTAAAATCAAGATATGAAAAATCTAAGCGAGTTAGCACTATTTCATTGACGATCTATGAGGTATGTGCTAACTAGCTCAAGCTGCTAGCCAGTGTTCTGTTATCATACAGAAGTACAGTACTGGTCAGAAGTTTGGAAACATTACTATTTTAAATGTTTTTAAACATTGCATATCTTTTGCTCATCAAGCCTTCATTTATTTGATAAAAAATACAAAACAATAAATACAAAACGGTAATATTGCGCAGTATTACTGGTATTACAATTTAAAATAATGGTTTTCTGTTTTAATATACTTTAAAATATATTGTATTTCTGTGATGCGCAGCTGTATTTTCAGCATCATTACTCCAGTCTTCAGTGTCACATGATCTTCAGAAATCACTATAATATGCTGATTTACAATCAATTTTGGAAACAGTTGTGCTGCTTATATATATATATATATATATTAGGGCTTAGTAAAAAAATATTGATATCTCGATATTAATCGATTCTCATTGTTACGGAACGATATCGATTCTTAAATCCCAAGAATCGATTAGTGTTGCCTGTTTTCAGTTAATGGACGGAACATTGAAGCATACCTCCCATTCAATAAATCGCAATAAGCATTGTGCTTTGGTACTTTTAATATGAAACACAGTCTCATTTTAAATTCTGTCCATTGTATTGCAGTATTTAAATAATAAATAACGTTTTGGCGCCGTTTAATGTGGAGTGACAGATCGCTGTAGTGCCTCGATCAACAGACGCTGCAGCGCGAGCCGCACGTGAACTGATCGTCTCCTCCACATTAATACCAGCTTCAGCACAAAATAAACATGACTAAACATCCGCTTGTAAACAATGTCACGTAACGTCACATTTACCTCAGAAAAAACATATCCGGTGACCATAAACTCATTAGTCAGATAGAATAATAAACTGTAGAGAGGGGCATTTTGCTAAATATATGCACCATATAACATATTCATTATAATTTTTACTGTTCTTTAATGTTTAATTTATGTTTGAATAAATCATTACGTTTTTATGACAGCCACCATTTAAATGTTTATATATATATAAAAAAAAAAAAAAATGAATTGAAGTCGAAGTATTATGTAATTGTAACCATTATTTAAAAAACTTCATTAAGTGTAATTTTAGCAGTTGTATATTAGCCTACAAATCAGTCAATTTTAACCTTCAATATTATAATAATGTAGTATCAACTGACTCTCATGTTTATTTTACAGCTTTAGTTGAGATTTTTTTTCCTTGAGAAAATGTGGCATGTACTTTATCTGATATATATCCAAAATAATCGATATTGAATCGAATCAGTAATCGAATCGAATGCTTGTGAATGAGAATTGAATCGTGAAATTTGCGTCAAAACCCAGCCCTAATATATATATTTTATTACCTGTGATTCTTTTTTTCAGGATTCTTTGATGAATAACAATAACAAAAACAAACAAAAACAAACCAAAAAAAAAAAGTTAAAAGAAGAACAGCGTTTATTTAAAATAGAAATCCTGAAAACCTTTTTTAACAATACACTACCATTCAAACGTTTGGGGTTAGTATTTTTTTTTTTATAAATTAATACTTTTATTCAACAAGGATGTGTTAAAATAATAAAAAGTAATAGTAAAGACTTGTATTGTTAGAAAATAATTATATTTTGAATAAACACTGTTCACAAGTTTTTATTCATCAATAAATCCTGAAAAAAGCATCACAGATTCCCCCCACAAAATCCGAAAATGTCATTTTTAAAATTTGTATTAGTTTGCTTGTGATCCTATGATCAAACAAAATGTTTATCACACACACACACACACACACACAGCGGCAGAGATCTGTCTGTACTCACCCTGAGAGTGCGGGTCTGTGTTCTGCATGACCTTAGTGAACTCCTCATCCATCCTCTCCACCAGCGTCAGGATGCAGCCGCGCACACGGAACGGCTGCAGAAGAACCGCAATCAAACAACAAAATCAATACGCGCTCGTGAATTGCGGTTTTGAATTTTTATATATTAAGCAATAACAATAATACCTTATTTTATAGTAAATCATAATTTCAAACTATATTGTTATTATTATTATTTTATAGACATTTTATCCTACATATACATATATATATATATATATATATATACATACAGTGGGTACGGAAAGTATTCATACGCGATCCATGCAATGCGTGAGCAATAATCTCACCGCAAGAATCCGCAAGCGGATGTCCTTCACTCATACAAAACTGGACGTGTGCTTTTAACTATACATAGTTTTTTTTTATTTTATGAATTGGCTCTGCTCTCGCTCAGATATTGCGTGTACACGCTCAAACGTTGTCCTCGCATCACTGAACACCAGAAGAGCTTTTTTTTCTAATTCAGGTGAAGAGTAGCCAAGGCTTTTCGGTTACACTTTACTTGAAGGGGTGTGCATAAGACTGACATGACACCTTCATAATCATGACATGACACCTACATAAACATGACATGACACATGTCATGAATATGAAGGGTTTTTTATGCATGTTTATGACAACTGTCATTAAGTGTCACTTGCTCAGTTATGTAATTTTTAATGCAAAGCTGACATTGTTTGAGATGTCTTTGTTATGGGCTATGGTTAGGGGTAAGGGTAGGGTTAGGTCAAATAATGTCATATTTGCATTAAAAATGACATAACTGAGCGAATGACACTTAATGACAG
>NW_015540950.1:355020-355827 GCF_001515605.1 Sinocyclocheilus anshuiensis
CGCTGATTACAGAACCGGCTTTACTGATAAGATGCGCGTTAAATATCGCATGCGATTAATCATGCAGCCCTAGTAATTACTACATTTTCGTGTCAATCCATGTTCATATTTACAGTGCAAACAATGCGCTGTTACTTTAATTCAGCGCTTGCAGCTAGAGGTCTGCGCGGGACTGTTTTTAGTCCCGCTCCTGCTCAGGATACAATTCGTTTAACATTGACAACACAATAGTAAAAAAGTGTCGCAGAGAGAGAGAGAAAAAAAAAAAAAGTAGGTTGTACAAAAATAGCCCATTAGCTATTTTTATTCGTCTTGTCAAAATACTAAATTCGTTTGACATTTTTCTGTTAACACAGTAGGCTATAAGTGTCGCAGAGAAAAATAAATAAAAACGACATCTGTCATTTAAAATTATAGGCTAAGAAAAATATAAACAAAACCGAGTTGAACGTCCTTCAAGGACAGCGCATCCACACTTTGCTCCATCCTTATTCTGCTCTGTCACTCATCGACAGCCTGCCTGTTCTGTCTGAGGGCCGTATATTTACCACAGGTACAGCCTGCTCGGAGCATCGTTATGCACATGCTGCGTGCGCACAGACCACGCAAATAAAACGCGTGACGTTAAAGCATGCGTGCAGCGCGTGCCTAACAGTCCTGAGAGCAAGCTGTACAATAAGAATAAAGCGCAGATATGCTGTTCTAAATGGACGTCGGGAACGGGATATTGTTAGACCACCCGCTCCCATTCAAATTACACCAGAGTTACCTACCGCGTTTTATACGGGAATTTAATCCCACGGCGCA
>NW_015540950.1:356342-357034 GCF_001515605.1 Sinocyclocheilus anshuiensis
TCCCTCATCGACCACCTGCCTGTTCTGTCTGAGGGCCATATATTCACCGCCGGTACAGCCTGCTCTGTGCACAGACCCTGCAAATAAAACGCATGACGCAGAAAGCACTGGTCCATTTGTGCAGCGCTGTTCTGAAAGGACGTCGGGAATGGGATATTGTTAGACCACCCGCTCCCGTTCAAATTACACCAGAGTTACCGCGTTTCATGTTTTTAAAGGACATCTGTGTGATGGGCGATTCGGCTCTTTGTATTAAGCAATGCATAAATAAATGCTGTTCTGTACATAATTGCTTATGCAATTTACGAAATTATATTTGATTTATAATTTAGAGTTAATTTAGACGTAATGCATGTTTTTTTATAGACATGCGCAGTGTTTTTAATGCGCAGCATTATTTTGCTCATTGCGCCCTCCTGTGGCCTCAGGACACAAGCCAAAAGTTTCCTTAAGACCCGTTTAATCTGCATATAAAAGATTAGAAATGAGATTTGTTTAATTTTTATTTTGTGTTTGACTGTTAAAACAAAAAAATATGTTTGTCTCAATAAATTGGGTCAATTTAAAAATACAGTGGTTAAATTTAAACATTTTTTCTATTGCTCTGTTTTAAAAAAGGTTATAAAAAATGTCAATAATTATCGATACTGAACGATATGAAACATTATATCGTTGATAAATTTTTTAGCTAT
>NW_015540950.1:359531-360726 GCF_001515605.1 Sinocyclocheilus anshuiensis
GCAATTTACGAAATTATATTTGATTTATAATTTAGAGTTAATTTAGACGTAATGCATGTTTTTTTATAGACATGCGCAGTGTTTTTAATGCGCAGCATTATTTTGCTCATTGCGCCCTCCTGTGGCCTCAGGACACAAGCCAAAAGTTTCCTTAAGACCCGTTTAATCTGCATATAAAAGATTAGAAATGAGATTTGTTTAATTTTTATTTTGTGTTTGACTGTTAAAACAAAAAAATATGTTTGTCTCAATAAATTGGGTCAATTTAAAAATACAGTGGTTAAATTTAAACATTTTTTCTATTGCTCTGTTTTAAAAAAGGTTATAAAAAATGTCAATAATTATCGATACTGAACGATATGAAACATTATATCGTTGATAAATTTTTTAGCTATATCGCCCAGCCCTACTTGTAACTGGTCCGAAGCAAGCACAAACCCTGCTGACTCTCACCTGGTCAGAGATGGCCAGGTTCTCGCTGTCCTCGGCGATGTTTTCTCCGATGAAGATGTTGTTGTTGTTAAACAGGATGTCCAGCAGCTCGTCGATGCATTCCAGACACTTCTTCCACATCTCCGGCTGAAACGAGAACAACAGAGCTAAAGCATCGGGGGACTGCGACAGCAGCGGCACGTCTCGGGAGATCCTCACCTTCATGAAGGCGGCCAGGTTGGGGTTGTAGTCGTACAGGGAGGAGACGATGTTGAACTTGATCTTGACGAGGATGCCTTCGCCCAGGTTATTCTCGTTAGAGATGCCAGCCAGAGCGTGAAAGAGCTCGATCTGAGCAGCTCTGAACCACAAGCAAACAAATACATTTCTGTTGGGTTTGTGTCTGTTTACCTCAAACTAACAAGTTACTTGAAATAAAATCTTATCCGAAACAAACTACAAAGAACCTTATTTTCAGTTGCAAAGGCAGTATTTGTAATGTTCATTTTGTTGAAGTACTAAAACAACTAAAACTGAAATAAAAATGAGTAAAAACTAGACAAAAAAAAAGACAAAAACAACTAAATTAAAACAATACAATAAAAACTAAAGCAGCATATTAAAAATAATAAAATGGTTTGTATTTGCCATGTGACAATTATATACTGACTAGCCACAGCACTATTTAAAAGTTTGAGTATATATATATATATATATATATATATATACACACACACACACACACACACACACACACATAAAT
>NW_015540950.1:362074-367360 GCF_001515605.1 Sinocyclocheilus anshuiensis
TATATATATATATACACACACACACACACACACACACACACACATAAACATGTACATATATACATTTTTTGGAAAGAAATTCATATTTCAATTTCTTGCATTAAAAGTGACAACTAGGCATTTACAATGTTATAAAAGCCAAAAGATTACTGTCTATTTAAAGAATCCTGAAAAAACACATTTCTGTTTCCACAAAAATATGATTAAAATATGGCATTTTCAACATTTTATTGTTTAATATTAACATGAATAAATGTTTCTTGAGCAGCAAATCAGCATATTAGAATGATTTCTGAAGATCATGTGACACTGAAGACTGGAGTAATGATACTGAAAACATACAGCTGCGCATCACAGAAATAAATGACAGTTTAACAGATATTCACATAGAAAACAGCTGATTTACTGATTTAATAATATTTCACTGTTTTTACCGCATTTTGATTAAATAAATGCAGCCTTGATGAGCATAAGAGACTCTTTCAAAAATATTTTAACAAGTCTTACTAAACCCAAACTTTTGAACGGTAGCGTATAGAAAAACCAAAAATAAATAAAATGCATAACTTGGTAAAAATGGGAGGGGGGAATCTTTGTAAATGTAAATTTAATTTTAATTGTAAAAAGATTGTATGATTTCACGGTCACAAATGCCTGAAAGGTCCACTGCAGATACCTGTCCGTTCCCTTCTTTCCTCTGGCCTGCAGGATCTCGCTGAGTTTCTTGATCACCACAGCGCTGTTGATCTCTGTGCCTTTGGCGAACATCTTGGGCTTCTCCTTCACCAGCGGCACGCCGCCCTTCACCTTCTCCCAGCCTCCCTCCTCCCCGTCTCCCTCTTCATCCGCCTCCTCCTCCAGACGCTCCTTCTTCTTGTGCTTCTTCCTCCGGTCGGTCTGCTTCTCTCCGTCCTGAGCTCTGTGAGGGATTGAGGAGTCTCAGAGCCATCAAACACACATGAACTGAACAGCTTGAGGTTGAACTAGGGCTGGGCGATATGAACAAACATTCAAATCTCAGTATGTTTTCGCTGATTTGCAATATATGGTATATATCTTGGTATTTTCTACATTTTTGTATTTGGATAAAAAAAAAAAAAAATCTGTATTAATATATAACATAAATTTCATATCCTGCCCAATGTTGTGCAACGAAACGCATATTAAAGGCTATGAAAACAAATGAAGTAAATTTAACCATGTAGGCATATATTATGTGCAAAAAATGGTTAGAAATTACATTCTAACATTGTAACATTGCAATCTAAAAATAAAAATAATGCTTTCAAAGCACGAGTTAAATTCACTAAACTAAAAATGAAAATAAAAAAGCACAGACTAATTGAGTAAAGAGGTTATTTTGATTACCTCATTACTATCACTTTATATCATACAAATAATGCACTTGTATGTTTAAAATTCTACATATTATAGTCCCAACTACAAATATTTCAGCAAAATGTATATTTTAGTCAGAATTATTGCGCTGTCTGTTTGACGCGCGCATGTGCAGCGATGCTCCTTCACTGAAGTCCGTGAAGTTTAGCGGAGAATCGCAAAGCAGAAGCTTGTGCACTTCTGGCAGGAAAATATAAATATTTCCATGACTTTCTAACATTTACAGATGGAGAATATACCTGTGAAATGTAAGTTATGCATTCAGGAAGACAGCACATCTCAAACACATTAAACAGTGCGAGTAGAGTCTCTGTCAGCGGCACACGAGCCGCTTTAAACTATAAACTATACTATATCTGACCAGTTTTTTTTAAAGCTCTTAATATAAAGCTCGTCACATGTTTAGAACAAATTGGATTATGCACTTTCTCCGCCGCAGCTCAGTCTGTGTCCTCCGCTAGATATTTTTCAGATGTGCTCGTATCAAACTACTGTATATCTTTATAAATGGTATTGCCTCATACCGTATCGCTTCTAAAAATATATCGATATATCGTACAAACTCAATATACGGCCGTGCCCTAGGCTGAACACATACTTTTTGAGGAAGACCACAGCCAGTGATGCTGCCGCTCCTTCGTTGTCCTCGCTCTCGCTGCCGCTGTCCACCGAATCCGAGCCCCAGTCCTCGCTCTCCTCATCATCCTCACTCTCCGACTCTTCATCCTGACACACAAAGAGCTGCATCGTCAACACTCTTAAAAACCACCTCAAACTGTCTTGTAAGAGGTGTCTGGACCTACAGCAGCGCCCTTGAGGAACTTGTTGGCCTCTGGTGCCTTCTCCTCTTCTTGAGGCTTCTTCTTCAATAAGCTCTTAGCAGTGACACCATCATCATCATCATCATCGCTCTCTGACGACGACGCTGCACATCACACAAGCAAAGAAAAAGCAAATGAAGACTCAAGACAGCATCACAACCTTCATTAGACAGCAGCTCAGAGATGAAGACTGACCACTGCCAGCGTCATCCTTCTCCTCTTCCTCAGCTGACTGCTCAGGGTTCTGCAGAAAAACACAGCAAAACCCATTAAGACAATTTAACACACTAGCAGATGATATAAACACGTTTGTTTTTTTGCAGTGACAATTTATTTATTCTTGCAATACAGTAACGACAATTTAAGGAAAAAATTCATATAATTTTCATGAAAGTAACGACAACAAACATTTTACCACAATCTTAATTTTATCTGGAATCTTACTGGTAAAACAGGCTTTATTCTCTTTAGGCAAAAAACAAGTTAACTATTACACAGGCAAGTTCTTTACAGATTTAGTGAGGTTTACCTATAAACAGGCTTTTTGGAGAGTGGTAAAAATAGACAAAAAGATTATGTCCACACAGAACAAACCCTTACATTCGCAAAAGTAGTAAAAGAATATTAAACAGATTTAATTAAATCCTCTAGAACACATTCAACTGCAAAACAGGGAACCTGCAAGTCTAAAATACCGAATACATGTTCTATTCAATGTATGCACTGAAATTGGTTCCTAATACATCAATATATACAAATTGGATGACAACTGATATTGGATTTTGCTGATAATAATGTGTTGATAGAAAGACAACAAAAAAACTACACAAATCACTGCGTTAAATTAATTGTCTTTTCTTCTTGTGACAGAGCAGCCTAGAGAGAAGCCACAATTTACATGAACCAAAATATCAATAATACCCAGGAATAATAATAAATAAATATATATAGGCCTACTCTATAAAGAAAACACTGCCATAATTAATCAACAGTAGTTTAAAAGCAATCGCAGGACATCAAAGCCTTCAAGCCCACAGAATGCACAATTTATCTTTTTATTATGAAATACTTTAATAATCAAATAAGTATAATAATAATCACAGTAGGGCGCGTCACATTTCCTGTTTTTCCGTCCCCAAATTTAAAACCTTTTAAAATGCTAAATAAGACTTTTGTTTATCCATTTAAGATATTACACCCTTTTTTATGGCCTAAGCTGAATTTAAGACTTAAGCAGCTGTGGAGACCCTGAACAATTTCATAAACATGCTCATATCTCATCTACAAAAAGCATCCGGGCTACAGCTCAGTACCTCTTTATAGCTGGTGATCTCAGTCTCAAAATCTTTGTTGTATTTGCGGATCTTCTGCCGAAGTGTGCTCAAGGCTTTGGCGTTGTTTTTGTTCATCTTCTTCTTCCCCTCCTTGTCCTCCCACAGCTGTCATGAAAGCAAAAGCTGTTTACGGCTGATGATCAAGCATTAATCAGTAACTCGGTGTCCTGCAGATCTACAGACCTGGTTGAGATAGTCCTCCAGATCAGCAAGCAGGCGGACGTAGAACTGCGGCACTCCTTCTTTGTCCACGATGGTTTTGCTCTTGAGGAAAGCTCGACACAGCTGCTCGAACTCCTCCAGACACTTGGACATGTCTCGGATCTTCATGGCATTGCGGATCGTCTTGATGATGTTGGTGAGCTCCTCAAACCTGGAACGCAGTGGACACCAGACAGACGTTTATGAAGTGTGAGCGTGTATGTGTTCTGGAGTCGTGGTGGAGTGCGTTCTAGAGTCGTGACGGTGTGCGTTCTGGAGTCGTGGTGGAGTGCGTTCTGGAGTCGTGGTGGAGTGCGTTCTGGAGTCGTGGTGGTGTGCGTTCTGGAGTCGTGGCGGTGTGTGTTCTGGAGTCGTGGGGGTGTGTGTTCCGGAGTCGTGGCGGTGTGCGTTCTGGAGTCGTGCTGGTGTGTGTTCTACAGTCGTGGCGGTGTGTGTTCTACAGTCGTGGCGGTGTGTGTTCCGGAGTCGTGGTGGAGTGCGTTCTGGAGTCGTGGTGGTGTGCGTTCTGGAGTCGTGGCGGTGTGTGTTCTGGAGTCGTGGTGGAGTGCGTTCTGGAGTCGTGGTGGTGTGCGTTCTGGAGTCGTGGCGGTGTGTGTTCTGGAGTCGTGGTGGTGTGCGTTCTGGAGTCGTGGCGGTGTGTGTTCTGGAGTCGTGGCGGTGTGTGTTCCGGAGTCGTGGCGGAGTGTGTTCCGGAGTCGTGGTGGTGTGTGTTCTGGAGTTGTGACGGAGTGTGTTCTAGTGTGCGTTCTGGAGTCGTGACGGAGTGTGTTCTAGTGTGTGTTCTGGAGTCGTGGTGGTGTGTGTTCCGAAGTCGTGGCGGAGTGTGTTCCGGAGTCGTGCTGGTGTGTGTTCTGGAGTCGTGCTGGTGTGTGTTCTACAATCGTGGCGGTGTGTGTTCTACAGTCGTGGCGGTGTGTGTTCCGGAGTCGTGGCGGAGTGTGTTCCGGAGTCGTGCTGGTGTGTGTTCTGGAGTCGTGCTGGTGTGTGTTCTACAATCGTGGCGGTGTGTGTTCTACAGTCGTGGCGGTGTGTGTTCCGGAGTCGTGGCGGAGTGTGTTCCGGAGTCGTGCTGGTGTGTGTTCTGGAGTCGTGCTGGTGTGTGTTCTACAGTCGTGGCGGTGTGTGTTCCGGAGTCGTGGCGGAGTGTGTTCCGGAGTCGTGAGGAGTGTGTTCTGGAGTCGTGCTGGTGTGCGTTCTGGAGTCGTGGTGGTGTGCGTTCTGGAGTCGTGCTGGTGTGTGTTCTGAAGTCGTGCTGGTGTGTGTTCTGGAGTCGTGACGGAGTGTGTTCTACAGTCGTGGAGTCGTGGCGGTGTGTGTTCCGGAGTCGTGGCGGAGTGTGTTCCGGAGTCGTGGTGGTGTGTGTTCTGGAGTCGTGGTGGTGTGTGTTCCGGAGTCGTGACGGAGTGTGCTCTAGTGTGCGTTCTGGAGTCGTGACAGAGTGTGTTCTAGTGTGTGTTCTGGAGTCGTGGTGGTGTGTGTTCCGAAGTCGTGGCGGAGTGTGTTCCGGAGTC
>NW_015540950.1:367406-368953 GCF_001515605.1 Sinocyclocheilus anshuiensis
GTCCTGGTGTGTGTTCTGGAGTTGTGGCGGAGTGTGTTCTGGAGTCGTGGCGGTGTGTGTCCTGGTGTGTGTTCTGGAGTCGTGGCGGTGTGTGTTCTGCGCTCACCTCTTGTCTTTGGCGCTGCGCACCACTCTCTTGGTGTCCTCCTCATCATCGCTCAGCAGCAGAGCCCTGCAGAGACGACCGCAGCTCAACTCAATACAGTAACACAGAACCACCCTCCACCTCACAAACTGGGTTATAATCAATTAAAACTAAACCAGAAAAAAAGCGTGACACTTTTTGTAGTACTAAAAATAAAAAAAATCGCGTTGTGGAACTACAGGTTATTGGTACAAATGAACGGATAATTTAGAAAAAAAAAAAAAATTCAATAATTTATTTGATCATCAATTTTTTTTATAACTAATTGCTGCACAAGAGAATAGGCCTGTCATGATCATGAATTTTGTGCTGCTGTCTTACTGCCATACAAATAATTGTGATTAATTACAATTTAATTCTGTTTTGTTCATATCACTTACAGTGTAAGATTAATATTAATATATATATATGAGCAATATCACTCGAGTACGAGAGCGATACCGGCTCTTTAGGCCATCTTGTCATTCTTGTTTTTCTGCCCTCAAATTTAAGACCTCTTAAAAATATAATAACTTTTTGTCTTTGTCTCTTTCTTATAATATACACTGCCGTTCAAAAGTTTGGGATCAGTAAGATTTTTAATGTTTTTTTTAAACAGCTTAAAAGATTTTGAAGGAAGAGAAGAGAGGGAACCATTTCATGTTTAAATAACCTTGTATGCATGAGTTCTTCTATATCACACCTGAGTGGGCTTGCGGAGCAGCTGTGTGTATGGAAGACCCTCACATATGATGGCCAACACCTGCAGCAGAGCCAGTCTCTGTCCATGTCCACTCACACGCCCCAGCAGGTGCTGCTCTAACTCCAGCAGCGTCATAGATGAGGTGTCCACTTCCTGCTCAACCTCTTCCCGCTCAGCAGCCACAGCAGCTAAATCCTGGAAACAGCACGAAACAGACATATCAGATGTTCAACGAGGCTTCACCACCTAAAGTGTAGCATGCTAAAAAAAAAAATCTGGTGACCTCAGCATCCGCTTTGAAATTCAAACCACTTTAACAGCATCCGCAAAAAAAAATTTATTTAGATGTTTTTTTTAATGAAGTCTCTTGAGGTGCGTCCCAAATTGCGTACTTATGCACTATTCTATGACGTTTTTTAGTATAAATAGTGCGAGTAGTGTGTTCACACTGAAAATTTACCCGGATGATGCACTTAACCGTAAAAACGAAGTGTGGAATGTTGGACACTTCATGCACTCGACTGTTGCAGGTTTAATTACGTAGCAAAGGGGGAGGGGCTATCAGACTCTGATTATGAATGACAAAATAACCATATATAATTTATGCTAGGGCTGGGCGATATGTCAAAAATATCTTATCGATAATCGCCTTAAAAAATATCGCGATATCCGATAATATCGTCTACCCAAGCCCCACCTCCACTACGCCCCGCCTCCGCC
>NW_015540950.1:369090-370363 GCF_001515605.1 Sinocyclocheilus anshuiensis
GAACCGCTCAGAGCATCTGTGAGAAGACAGCATGTAGACTGTATGTACATAGTGGTGATGTGCGTCTGCTCCTGTTAGACTCAAAGCTGTCAGGATTGTGGCGGCTGGTAGCTGTAGGGGAGACGAGCATTAAAAACACGCAGGGCCACAGAGCTCCACGCCTGGGCTGTGATGATACAACACAGGCGGAGCGGGTGGAGGAATCTCCTGGCAAGGACGAGATGTGTTTATGCGTGTTTACAACAGAGTGAGTGGAGAAAGAACAGATGAACAGAGAAAGACAAAGTCTTGGCAAGTAAATCTTGTATGTGTAAGTGTATCGGTACATTTTCGATTTACCCGAGACACGAACATATGCCAGCTCAATTCACTGACCAGGCGTCTGAGGTCGGGCTGGGCGATATGTCAAAAATATCTTATCGATAATCGCCTTAAAAAATATCACGATATCCGATAATATCGTCTATCCAAGCCCCACCTCCACCACGCCCCGCCCCCACCGAGACAACATTGCCGACATGCACCATAAACACACACCAGGTTCAGTTTGGTCTTAATTATTGCCACATTAAAGTTTAGTTTTACTTTTCTTAGTTTGTGCTTAAACTAACAGAAAACATTAGCTTTGCTGTTATTTTGGTGTTGCTAATTTCCACTCTGTTCTTATCAAATTTGTGTTTGAAATAAATTTCGTTTTGTGAGGAGAACGGTTGAGGAAAAATAATAGAACCCAATTTTAAGTTCATCATGGTGAAGTTGGACATTCTGGCGGTGATTGTAAGAATGATAAATGCATGTTGATATCATATAGTAATGTCTTGAATAAAATATGCCTATTTCCGATGTTTCTCTTTCTTTTTGGCATTATCGCCTGTGTAAAAACTTTTCATGATGGTAAGTAGGCTTGCCGCGATAGACGGTGCTGACGGTGATACCGGTGTTAAGCCGCAACACCGGTTAGGTCACTTGCCCACCGCGGCACCGACCCCCACCGTCG
Source organism: Sinocyclocheilus anshuiensis (assembly GCF_001515605.1). Classification (NCBI taxonomy): domain Eukaryota; kingdom Metazoa; phylum Chordata; class Actinopteri; order Cypriniformes; family Cyprinidae; genus Sinocyclocheilus; species Sinocyclocheilus anshuiensis. Next base: position 370,088 of record NW_015540950.1, read on the forward strand.
TTTTGATTTTTTATAGTAATAAAAATCATTTAGTTCAGTAAAAGAACAGACACTACAATTAAAAACTGAACGTGACTGCTCAATGCAGCGTGCCGAACGACAGTCGCATCACAGATCAGATTTCATTTCTCCAGTGAGGAGAGTGAGTCGAGCCGACTGACGAGAAGAGTGAGGCGAGACGGACAAGAAAAGTGAGGCGAGACGGACAAGAAGAGTGAGGCGAGACGGACAAGAAGAGTGAGGCGAGACGGACGAGAAGAGTGAGGCGAGACGGAC
>NW_015540950.1:370543-373555 GCF_001515605.1 Sinocyclocheilus anshuiensis
GAGTGAGGCGAGACAGACAAGAAGAGTGAGGCGAGAGACAGACAAGAAGAGTGAGGCGAGACTGACAAGAAGAGTGAGTCGAGACGGACAAGAAGAGTGAGTCGAGACGGACAAGAAGAGTGAGTCGAGACGGACTAGAAGAGTGAGGCGAGACGGACAAGAAGAGTGAGGCGAGAGACGGACAAGAAGAGTGAGGCGAGAGACGGACAAGACGAGAGAGGCGAGACGGACCAGACGAGTGAGGCGAGACGGACCAGAAGAGTGAGGCGAGACGGACCAGAAGCGTGAGGCGAGAGACAGACAAGAAGAGTGAGGCGAGAGACAGACAAGACGAGTGAGGCGAGGCAGACAAGACGAGTGAGGCGAGACAGACCAGAAGAGTGAGGCGAGACAGACAAGACGAGTGAGGCGAGACAGACAAGAAGAGTGAGGCGAGGTGAGACGACTCAATTCAGCATGTGTTCATGTTTGTGTGTGCTGTCTGCGTCACTCAGAGCATGTGCCTATATCGTGCACTATATCAAACATTTGTTATATCGTTATCGAAGAATATTTATCGATGGTACTTATCGATACCGTTTTATCGCCCAGGCCTAGTACGTATTGTTTCAGGATTCTTTGTAGGGCTGCCACTAACGACTCATTTATTAACGATGTCATTTAATAACGATGTCATTTATTTATTTGATTTGACATCAAGGTGTATGCCGTGCCTCCAAGCTTTCTTACTCGTTTTGCTAATAAACGTTCTACGTTTCTTATTTATTTGGTTATATATTATACATGTTTACTTAGCCTATTTCCAGTTTTGTATACCTATTTAAACTATGTAAGTTATTTGTTATTTTATATTAGGCATAGCCTGCCCTACAGCATGGTGTATTTTTATTTGTTTTGTTAATAAAAGTTCTATGTTTTATATATAGGCTAAAGTGAGTTTGACGTTGTATTTTGTTGCATTCAAGCAATTGACGCATAACTGCCGCTAATTCAAAAGTGAAAGTAAAATGCGCACGGTGCTTTTAAGCTATTGAAAAGCGAAGGAAAGTGAGGAAATGAGGGAAAATTCAAACGAACTAAAAACGAACAATTGCTTTACTCCGAATTGCCGCTATTTGAAAGTGAAAGTAAAATGCGCACGCTGCTTTTACAAGCTATTTAAAAGCAAAGGAAAGCGAGGAAAAGAGGGAACGCCCCGCCCCTGCGGTGATACCGGTGTTATCGGTGTTGTCACACGTCGATTAACCGGTGGGAAAACTTCCTCACCGTCACAACCCTAATGGTAAGTTTAATTTCCTTAATTATAACAATTGTAGCATAGTTTTTAAACTTGTAGTCAAGCTATAACGTATTTGATATTTATCATGTAAGACTAAAATCATGCAGGGATTAAAAACAAATTCTGAGCAAAAACATTAGTTTTTTTTTTTTCCTTTCTAGTAGCCTAGTTCGGCAGTCTCTTTTCGCCCGTTTTTAACTAAATAAAAAAAACTGCTTTATTTATTTAGAAGCTGGGTAATTTAGATTTCATTTTTGTATTTTAATTTTTATTTTATGAATCAAAATACAACGGCCACAATATAATATTCAGTGCTGGGCTGCTGAAACTCCGAACGCGTGCATGTTGAGGGGCGAGCTGAGATATAGGCCTATAATGTCTTCAGCTGTTTGCGCAAATGAATTAAGAATTTATAGTGCTGTATCGCAGCTTAATTAAACATAATTATACTGTATACACGGTTTAAAAAAATCTGTAAAAATAGGGCACTATGTGCGCTGTATAAATAGACTGTGAAGGAATTTGTGTATTTTAATTATAACTTATGTTTGTGGTTTTTCATCATTATGCAGTCTGTTTAAATAAATATTCAGAAACACATGCAGTGCTACTTTTTGTCTTTTTTTTTCTGTTTAACTTTTAGTAAACTGCAGATCAAAATAGAATAAGCCTATACCCTAAATACGGATAAATTATATTGGAACGCATCTCCAAAATACAATTAATTTTGACAATTTTTAAACATTTTTATGCTTAAGCCATGTATGTTATTTTCTAAAGTTCTATACTATTATCCATTATGGCTAAAGTTTCTGTTCATGTTTATTTTAAAAACCACCAGTCGATTAATCAGTCATATTTTTAAATTTTAATCATCTGTATTGGCAAATCAAATCAACTTCCCAAAATACAAAATATAGAAAGCTGGAAGTCAGAAGAGAGTAGGAAGTTTAATTTACTAGCTTGTTTGTTGTTTTTCCCTGCCAAGGCAATATTACACAAAGCATAGAGTCAGAATGCACACTGACATAAAAACAGACTCACTGCTGCTTATTGAAAGTAGTCCCGGTCGCTTTGGGGGTGATCTCATCGGCGGAAGAAGATTCCTCCGACTCGCTGTCAGATCCGGTGGCGAAAAACCGCGACATCACAGACGCCTGCTAACTCTGAAATCAGAAAAACACAAGGAGTGACCCTGTCTCCAGTGATGTCACGAGAATAAACGCCGCAAATGGCTGTAAGCACACCAGCAATCAATGGCATTAGTTAAACGGAGAATTACTCGGGAGTCGGGACGTAAAAAAACCTGTAACTGTTAATTACTAAAAGCTCTTATGCAGTAACACTCACTCTTAACGTTCCTCTGCTGGCTGATCACCTCACTACTGATAAAAGACCAATGAACAGGGCATTAATGGAAATAACTGACCAGTAAGCCGTGTGTGGCATAATCAACTGTTGCGTCAGTGATGATCAGCGCAAACGCGAGGCTTCAGGCCTAACGGGCCAAAACTGCCGTTAAACCGACTACCGCGCGCGACACATCCGGGACCTACCTGTTCTCTGCTGGAAACGGAAGATCTCTCGTTTGTGAAATCCCTTTGTGCAGATTTTAGACCCAGATTTGCGATTTTGTGAGCACAACTGACGGCGTGCGTCAAAACGATTTCGGCTCCTTCCGGAGAGAAAGCGGAAGCGACAGAGCGCGCCAAACCTGCAGCGGCCGCGCTCTT
>NW_015540950.1:374148-401850 GCF_001515605.1 Sinocyclocheilus anshuiensis
CTCTTCCGCCGCCCGCCGGCCTGGAGCGGAACTACAGGAGACTGCACCGTTGCTTTTTGCTAAAGAAACATTTCTCATTCTCAGTGTTGTGCTGCTTCATGTTTTTGTGGAAACCAAGATGCTTTTTTAATTTAAATGGTGCATTTTGATCAATAGAAAGTAAAAATAAAAAACCTGCATTAACTGAGATATAAATAATCTGTCACCTTAGATCAGCTTAAAGCATCCTTGCAGAATAAAAGCATTCATTTCTTAAATATACACTATACATATTTTAAATTATATGTATTAAAGATTACATATTCACAAGGTCACTCTTTTTTTATTTGAATATATGAACGAGTGGCAATTTACATTTGCCCAAATTATTTGTAAAATAATATTATGAAAGGTGATTGAAAATGGGATACTTGCTGAAGTTGTGTCAGTGTTCTTAACTGTTTATTTTTACACACATCACATTACTCCAGTATTCAGTTAGAAAACTATTTCAGTGGATTTAACACTGATTTGAGCAGGCGCATGATATCTGACAAACGCATGAAGAAAACCAGAAACTCACATCTTAAATTCATACAAAAGTACATTTTATTTTCACAAATTAAAAATAAAAATCAACAATAAGTCCTGTAGAGAGAACAGTCGAGTCCTCGTGTCCGTGTTCCTGCACACAACTCTCCAACCATGACTCCGGAGAAAACAGATGACCGTAAACTATAATCGAAGCATATCCATTCTCTCACGCATTTACCATTTACATGAGAAGAGAATGCAAAGCAAGAAAAATAAAATAAAATGTCCAACAACCTGCCGCTTAAAATGCATCTTTCTGAGGAACTGCAGAAATACACCGTGAAAGCCCTGCTGCTGTTCACGTACATTATAAACGTCTACATCTACAGCGTACCGTGAGTCTGAGAGCCAGACATGGCACAGCCGTGGAGGACGATATCATGCCACTGTGTGTCTTGACAGCAGAGAGAATGTGAAAGTCGATGGAAAATAGAAATAAAAAAAGGAATATTACAGAGAAAGTAAAAAAAAGCACAATTAAGAGGGAAACAAACAGAAATACAAGAACACACAGGGCAGCACTTCCTGCTGAGAGCGCTGGATCCGGACTCGCTCACAGGAAGTAGTCAGCGACTGGCTTTTTGGAGGGAATGCCTCTCGTTTCTTGTGGAGCAGCTTCGAATATGATGAACTCTTTCTGCAGGTGCTCGTCTAGCTCCAAGATCGCCGCCACATTACCACACCTGAGACAAAGAAAAGTGGACCATAAGTGCTGTGTTTTCTTGATAACACCGTTTAGTAGAACAAATCTTCAATTACATGCAACGGTTTGAATTAGACAACCATAAAATGAGCTGTGCTTCAGTGAGACAGTTGTGAATGATTCACTGAGCTGGTCTGAATCAGACTCGGCTGAGCAGGGAACTCTCACATTCACTATAAAGACGTAATCGACAAAAACACAACGTTTCCAGACTAGATTTAAATGATTGTTGGTTATCTATTGTTACTATATTAGTCTCAGTCTGCAGCCCTGAGTAACACAAAACCACAACTCTAATCAGGGTTATCATAGCTGATTAAACCTAAAACCATAAAAAAATAATCTTCCTTACTTTAAATACTTTAGTTGTATACAGAAAAATACAATGACAATAATGGCTTTCAATTCACTGAAATAATTGTTAACTGGAAAACATTTTATTTACTTCTTAAAAATTTTTTTTCTTTTTTTTTTTTCAAAGAATGAATTCCAGCTAGTTTCCAAGCCAACACTTCTTATTTTGATTTAGTTCACTTGAAGTTAGGGATGCACCAAATGTTCGGCAAGCGAAATTATTCGGCCGAAAACAGCAAAAAAACAAACAAACAAACAAAAAAAGCTATTTCGGTGTTCGGCTGAATAAGTGAACAATGACGTGATGCGATCGAACAGAAACCAGCGCAGAGTGAGGCGCGCTCTTTATAAAGCTAGAACTCCAACATTCATAAATGTTAGTGTTGTGATTTTACTGTTGTTCTGTAAATTAAAGATAACAATAAGTACAACATTTATTGTAACATTCACACATAGTGTTCAAATTGGGATCTGTAATATTTTCTAATGTTTTAAAAGAAGTCTCTTCTGATCCGCTTTTATTTGTACAGTAAAAAAACACATTCCTGATTCAAGAACAGGGTCTCGCTTATTAATTTTAAGTTAAATTGTGCTTTGTTGATATAATATCTGCTAGAATGTTAACAAATGATTAGTGTGAAGTAAATATTTTTAAATTGTTGTTTTGTAATTGATTTTTTTATTTGAAAAGCAAGATAAAATGGTAAAAAGCACATTTTGGCTAATTTATGCAATGGTGGAATAAAATTGGCAAAATACATGTGGAAAAAAACACAAAAAACAGTATTCGTATTCAGCCTTCGGCTCAATTTTCATTTTGGTGCATCCCTACTCGATGAACTAAAATAACTAACATTTCTGAATTAAAAATTAGACATTAACAAATAATGTGAAAAAACCCCACTAAAACTTTAAAATAAAAATAAAGACTGAAAACATGAAAACAACAACTAATTAAGAAAAAAAAAGAATGAAAACTATAATAATAAAGCGAGGATACTAAAACAAGACTGATTCCAATAAGATATGTATTTGGGTCATGCTGCAGGGGATTGTGGGGACACCTGTAGCAGTAGTTGGGAGCGGACCACACCGTGAGAACCGTCTCGTTGAAGTGCCACTTGTACCCCTCCATAACGAGCTGATGCGCTCTGCAGATCATGTCGATGTCATTAGCGGCGTTGAACTGGGCCACGACGTCACTTCCGAACAGATATCCGGCTCCCCGCGGGCTCACGCCCCATCCAGTAGTGTCTGCAGCAGAGACACACGCTTGCATTAGAGATGGCAAGGCTCAACCCTTTACATGATCGATCGTCGTTTAAATTAATGATCAATTATTCCATTAATCGTTAACCTTAATGCTGCAAAATGCGTCTACTGCAGTGTCACTCAGTTTCATATCCCATCATGGAGACCGCTAAATGTTGTTGTATTTTAAAACACAATCGCAATGCTTGCAGTTGACATCATTGGCATTTAAAATAAAATGATCCCAAACTTAAAGGGTTAGTTCACCCAAAAATGAAAATTAGCCCATGAATTACTCACCCTCAAGTCATCCTATGTGTATATGACTTTCTTCTTTCAGACGAATCCAGTCAGAGTTATATTAAAAATTGTCTTTGATCTTTCAAGCTGTTTAATGGCACTCAGCGGGTGTTGCATGCATCAGTCCAAAAGAAGTTAAATAAAAAGCGCCCATCTATTAAAAAAAAGTGTCTCACATGGCTCCGGGGGGTGAACAAAGGCCTTCTGTAGCGAATTGATGCGTTTTTGTAAGAAAAATATCCATATTCAAAACGTAATAATCACTTGAATGTAGCTTGCGCCAACAGTCCTACACTGGAAGCAATTCCAGGAGGATGACGTATGAGGTCAGCGCTGCGCATGCGCGGCTCAGAAGTAACGCACGCAGAAGCGCAGCGGAGAGATCAAAACAAAACAACGGTCACTAAGTAAAAGTAGAAAACGAGGATTTGTAAAGAATAATGTCGGAGGATTTCGATATAAGCCAAGAGGAGACTGGTTTTCCTTTGCTAAAGTAAGGAAACTTTGCTTCCTTTGCTCCTGTAAACAAGTGTTGGTTTTCACGAGACGCACCGGCGCATGCGCAGCGCTGAACTCATACGTCATCCGCCCGGAGCTGCTTCTGTGTACAACTGCTGGCGCAAGCTACATTAAAGTGATTATTACGTTTTGAATATGGATATTTTTCTTACAAAAACGCATCGATTAGCTACAGGAGGCCTTTGTTCACCCCCTGGAGCCGTGTGAGACACTTTTTCTTATAGATGGGCGCTTTTTATTTATCTTCTTTTGGACTGATGCATGCAACACCCGCTGAGTGGCATTAAACAGCTTGAAAGATCAAAGACCATTTTTAATATAACTCCGACTGGATTCGTCTGAAATAAGAAAGTCATATACACCTAGGATGCCTTGAGGGGGAGTAATTTATTGGCTAATTTAAATTTTTGGGTGAACTAACCCTTTAACTGCAGCACGTGTTTCTGAGCTGCTGTCAGAGAACCGCTTCCACCGGCGGAGCTAAAGAAAAACACGTTTATGTGAGTATGACACAAGTGAGGTACAAAGCTTTGTTTATAAGATAAATAATGGGTTAGCAGGCAAATGTTACATCGTGACCATGCTTTTGCATTCATGCTGTTCCGTGTCAGCCGCAAAACACGGATATGTTTTGTACGTTTATTTACGCTTTGATTTGAACGAAAACAATGTATCCGTGTGGTGCGGCTGACACAGAACAGCATACGTTGTTTATGTATGTGATAGAGGAGAGTGACGCGGAGGAGACAAATTTTTGAATAAAGTCGTTATTTTTGTTTTCTTTGCATACAAAAAGTATTCTCGTAGCTTCATAAAATTACGGTTGAACCACTGATGTCACAAGGATTATTTTAACGATCTCTTTACTACGTTTCTGGACCTTGATTGTGGTAATTGCATTGCGATCTATGGAGGGTCAGAGAGCTCTCGGATTTCATCAAAAATATTTCATTTGTGTCCGAAGATGAATGAAGGTCTTACGGGTTTTGAACGACATGAGGCTGAGTAATTAATGACAGAATTTTCATTTTTGGGTGAACTATCCCTTTAATCGATTGCATCTCTTATTAATCAATCGTCGATTAATCGTTGCCATCCCTAGTTCAGATGATGGAGAACATCCAGAAAGCAGAACTACCTTCAGGATCCGACCACAGGAGGTCGCACATGGGCCCGTCGTGAGGCACTTCCTGCTTCCTGTCGATGGTGCGGATCTGGTCCAGAGTCTGGATGGAGGGCGACAGGCCGCCGTGAACACAGAAGATCTGCGGGTCACAACAAACACATCCTCGTCAGCCGGTTCTCACGCAGCAAGACAACCTCGTTAGCAATCAGACGGAGAGCCTCACTTTGCCGTCGATGATGGCAGAGAGGGACAGATAATCGAAGATCTCTGTGCAGTACCGCCACACCGTGACCGAGCCGTACTTCCTCAAACACTCGTCGTAGAAGCCATACACCTGCGTGATCTGCCTGGACTCGTGATTTCCCCGGATCAGCGTGATTCTGTCTGGATAACGCACCTGCCAGGATTAAGATCACGCTTTATTAGAAAGACTTCTGTGTGAATATCTGTTAAACTGTAATTTATTTCTGTGATGCGCAGCTGTATTTTCAGCATCATTACTCCAGTCTTCAGTGTCACATGATCTTCAGAAATCATTCTAATATGCTGATTTGCTGCTCAACAAACATTTCTCATCATCAATTCTGAAAAACAAATGATGCTGAAATCAAGTGACAGTAAAGAAGTTCATATATTTACAAATTCAAATTCATCAGACTCTTGAAAAAAAAAATGATCAGTTTCCACAAAAATACTAAGCAGTAAAAACTGTTTAAACATGGATAATAACAACAGCCATTATTAATCATAAACAAGCAGCAAATCAGCATATTACAATGATTTCTGAAGATCATGTGACACTGAAGACTGGAGGAATGATGCTGAAAATACAGCTTTGAGAAATAAATAAATAAATAAAGATACAGAAATAAATTACAGTTTAACAGAGATTCACATAGAAAACAGCTGTTTTAAATTGTAAAACTATTTTACAGTATTGGAGAGAATACTTTGTAAGAGAATTTTTCCAAAAACATTAAACAAAAAAATTATTCCAAACTTTTGACTGGTAGTGTATGTACAGTTATTACGATAACAACAATAACATCTCGTTCCAAATGTCCTGAACAACATAATGACAGCACCTTCAGGGCAAGAAGTAACAGAAAGGTCTCGACGCTGTAAAAGCCTCGGTCAACAAAATCTCCCATGAAGAGGTAGTTTGTTTCTGGAACATCGCCTCCCACCTGAAGGACAACAGATGTTCAAATACTGATTTATTAACCAGTATATTCCAGTTAGATTACGGTCCAATAACTCTAGCATGTGAATATTTTTATTTTATGTCATTCCAGCATTAAAGGCCATATTCATGGCAAACTCGAGAAAAATAAAAATAATATTTATCAAATTAATAACAATACTTAAATGAATTGAACGAAATTTAACAAAATAATTTTTTTTACAAACAAAATAAAAATGAAAAACACTTATACACAATATTTCAAATTAATATCTGATAAAAATTCTAATATTTTTCAAGGAAAAACTTTTAAAAGATCTATAGTAAATCCAACTTTATCCACACACATACAGTACACTGATAAAGTGATGCATATTACCGCAAAATGTCAACTATATTATTGCACGGCTCTCTAAATAAAGTTTTATAAGTATGTAAACACAACTTTTTCCACCAGCTCTAATTAGCTAAATATGACTATAAAGCACAAAGATATTTTTACTTTAAAGATTATAAACATGATTTTCGGTAAAGCTGCTTTGAGGCAATGCGTATTGTGAAATAAGCAATATCAATACATTTGACTTGACGTGTAAAGTAATGCCCATTGGATAAGATAACTCTTATTATTTTCTATACATTACTTGATCATTCTGCATTTAGTTTTCAGGGCTCAGCGCTAAGGATTTTTCTCTACTGGCCCGGTCAGGCGACTGGTTCAGATTTTCACTTGCCCTGCCAACATTTTCACTGATACTGCCACTAAAAAATAAAATAGCTTGTTATCATTGTTTTTGACCCATTTTATCTTGTATTCTAATTAGCTTATGTGACACCAAAATTACTTCTAGCTACTAGACTAATAAATATAAAGTTCAAACATTATTAAAGACAAGTGAACAGTCAGTAAATAAGAACAAATTTCAAGCAATAGCACAATTGAATATATAGAACAAAGATACAAATGAAATGATGCAATGTTTGATTTAAATTGGATTGTAGAATTTCTAAATTTGGAGCAAGAAGCAACAGAATGGACTTGACTTTAGCTCAGTGAAATTGTGCTGCTTAAAACATATCAGCAGCCTCTGAGTTTTGCGTCTTAATTGAACACTTTCAGGTCGCTTTAATGTTTAATTAATCAAGGCTTAAAAACATGTGCAAACGATAATCCTTCGTGACGGCGCAGCAGTCCTTACTGTCCAGCCCTGCTTTTCATGTGAAAGAACTCAGACTCACCCTAAACAACTCCTTCAAGTCATAAAACTGCCCATGGATGTCACCACACACCTGAAGAAAAGACACGGCTATTAACGACCCATACACATAATGAAAAAAATATAAAAAAATAGTTTATTATAATTTTGAAGATGATATTTGAGAAAATATCTCAAAAATGGTTTTGTTTTGGAAGTCAATGGTCACCAAAACGGTTTGGTTTCCAACATCCTTCAACATCTCTTCTTTTCTGTCTTGCGCTCTGTTTCTGAATACTCACTGTGACCGGAGAGTCCACCCTCTGTACGTTACTCTCCTCTACAAGAATCTCTCTGGAAGACACACACAGTCGTATGAGCACATGATCAACACAGAAATGCCTTTGCGAGCTGCGGACTGGTCTTCTGTGATCACCTGGCTTTGGCACACAGGGCTTTGACCTCGTTCTCCTTGATGAGCTCACACCTCCTGAGCTGATCGATCTGTCTGTCCAGATCACTCATGTCCCCCATGACGGATCGCTGCTGTGTGCTACACACACACACACACACAGATCACGAGACGCGGAGGGGAGGAAACCTGTGTGAACCAAAGAAGAAGGAAGACATATTTTCAAATAGTCAACATTTACTATACTATCTACTTCTCTTATTCCAGTTTAATATGCAAAGATTAAAAAAACAGCCCAAAAACAGCGTCATAAAGTGCCTTAACAGTTGCTGCCCACTTTTCCAGAAGTATTTTATTCCCACAGGGATTTGAAAAAAATCCATCCAGCTTCAATGTGGATCACAACAGCATGAGCTTCTTTTATTTGATTTGAAGCAATAAAGTATTTCAAAATCAGACAAAAAGACAAAGTTACAAGACAACTGCTTTAATGAGACAAACGATGGAATATAAATAAGTAAATATAAAATTGACTTACAGATGTTGTATATATAGAAACAATGTATTACACGTTTATTGCATAAATAAAAAAATATATATGAATTTAAGTAGTTTGAGAGCTCTTCTTGATAGTGAGTGGGCGCTAAAGAGTTATTTTGGCATTAATTGCTTTATCCATTCACTGATTGACGGAGAATCCTTTGCAGAATCATGAGTAATGTAGTTTTTACCCACAATTCTGCTGTTAAACACGATGATTAAAAAAATCAGCTGAAATAATATGCCATCAGTGTATTAACCTTGTAGCTCAAAGCAGGTTGGTTTTTAAAGGTTTAGAAATTATTGTTAAAAAATTGTGGAGAAAAATAAATAGGATTCTTACTTTCAAAAACCACTGATCACAACAGAAACTTGGCTTATAAATTTATATAAATATGATTTATAAAGATCAATGTTATAAACCGGCTGTTGTGTTCTACTGCTTCAACCAATCGCGTGCGCTGAGGGCGGGACTAACGTGTTTGCTCCACCAATGATAGATGGGGGAGTGTCTAAAAACCTGTCTGATATGTGGCGACGGTAGTGACGCAGGATTTACACACCGAGTAAACCGTTAGTCAACGCAAATGACGTCACATCATGACGTCATGAAGCAGGCCGTTTGTGTACATATTTTAGACAGTAATTTTAATAAGGTTAATCGTTTTCTTTCAAGACAAAGTCTTTCTGAAAACAGTTAAATCTGAATATTTTATGATTTATGATTAACAACATCATGCTGTGTATGCAAATTAAACAGGAGAGCCCCAAAACCAGTGGATGAGGTACTGGCCTTTAAAGACACCTGCTGACTGTGTAGCACTTCATGAAGTTCAATAACTCCTGATTTCAGTCAAACGACGAATTTAATAAACGTTCAAAAGCTTAAAATAAACCCCGGAGATATTTAAATCAAGTTCGGATGACAGTTCAATCGTGTGTCGACATTAGCCGAGCATTACGACAGCTCTTATTGCAATAACAGCTAAAAATCAACCTTTTAAATGTCTCCCTGATCCAAAACGTTGTCAAATTGATAATTTTACAAGGGTCTAACTTACATTAAACGTAAAAACTACTTGGCTCGTTTCGCTTAAGTTGACTGTGAACTTAGACTGGCACAAGTTTCCTGAGAACTCACTGATTAATTAAACAAACTCCAGACAAACAACACTAACAGACACACTTATTAATCGCCGCGATGTCAAGAGTCCTGATGTATTTCCAGCCTCAGGCGAGTCGATCCGGAATTTAGCAGCGCTAGCGTTAGCCTTAGCAGCTAAAGGCCTTAAAGAACGAGATCAACCGCTCAAAAACACGGACACTTCCATGCGAAACGTACCTTTAATTACTCCAGACAGCCGTGTAGGAAACAGAGCAATCTAAAGAGTATAACGTCAGTTCGTTTTTAGGGCTTCCACCCGGTTCGTCGCTCTTTCCTCCCACAACCTCTACCGGCGTCAGGCGCCTCGCTCTCAGAAAGACAGACCATCCACCGCCCCTAGCGGCGCATTACAGCCAGCGAGCGCCTGCTGCCTTCCAGCGGCGGAGTGACATATAACAGCGAGCGGACTACTGCTGCCCTCCAGCGGCGGAGTGCCATATAACAGCGAGCGGACTACTGCTGCCCTCCAGCGGCGGAGTGCCATATAACAGCGAGCGGACTACTGCTGCCCTCCAGCGGCGGAGTGCCATATAACAGCGAGCGGACTACTGCTGCCCTCCAGCGGCGGAGTGCCATATAACAGCGAGCGGACTACTGCTGCCCTCCAGCGGCGGAGTGCCATATAACAGCGAGCGGACTACTGCTGCCCTCCAGCGGCGGAGTGCCATATAACAGCGAGCGGACTACTGCTGCCCTCCAGCGGCGGAGTGCCATATAACAGCGAGCGGACTACTGCTGCCCTCCAGCGGCGGAGTGCCATATAACAGCGAGCGGACTACTGCTGCCCTCCAGCGGCGGAGTGCCATATAACAGCGAGCGGACTACTGCTGCCCTCCAGCGGCGGAGTGCCATATAACAGCGAGCGGACTACTGCTGCCCTCCAGCGGCGGAGTGCCATATAACAGCGAGCGGACTACTGCTGCCCTCCAGCGGCGGAGTGCCATATAACAGCGAGCGGACTACTGCTGCCCTCCAGCGGCGGAGTGCCATATAACAGCGAGCGGACTACTGCTGCCCTCCAGCGGCGGAGTGCCATATAACAGCGAGCGGACTACTGCTGCCCTCCAGCGGCGGAGTGCCATATAACAGCGAGCGGACTACTGCTGCCCTCCAGCGGCGGAGTGCCATATAACAGCGAGCGGACTACTGCTGCCCTCCAGCGGCGGAGTGCCATATAACAGCGAGCGGACTACTGCTGCCCTCCAGCGGCGGAGTGCCATATAACAGCGAGCGGACTACTGCTGCCCTCCAGCGGCGGAGTGCCATATAACAGCGAGCGGACTACTGCTGCCCTCCAGCGGCGGAGTGCCATATAACAGCGAGCGGACTACTGCTGCCCTCCAGCGGCGGAGTGCCATATAACAGCGAGCGGACTACTGCTGCCCTCCAGCGGCGGAGTGCCATATAACAGCGAGCGGACTACTGCTGCCCTCCAGCGGCGGAGTGCCATATAACAGCGAGCGGACTACTGCTGCCCTCCAGCGGCGGAGTGCCATATAACAGCGAGCGGACTACTGCTGCCCTCCAGCGGCGGAGTGCCATATAACAGCGAGCGGACTACTGCTGCCCTCCAGCGGCGGAGTGACATATAACAGCGAGCGGACTACTGCTGCCCTCCAGCGGCGGAGCGCCATATAACAGCGAGCGGACTACTGCTGCCCTCCAGCGGCGGAGTGCCATATAACAGCGAGCGGACTACTGCCGCCCTCCTGCTGCCCTCCAGCGGCGGAGTGACATATAACAGCGAGCGGACTACTGCTGCCCTCCAGCGGCGGAGTGACATATAACAGCGAGCGGACTACTGCTGCCCTCCAGCGGCGGAGTGACATATAACAGCGAGCGGACTACTGCTGCCCTCCAGCGGCGGAGTGACATATAACAGCGAGCGGACTACTGCTGCCCTCCAGCGGCGGAGTGACATATAACAGCGAGCGGACTACTGCTGCCCTCCAGCGGCGGAGTGATATATAACAGCGAGCGGACTACTGCCCTCTAACCGCGTATAAACATATGACAACAGGCTACTCTGTTAAGCCCTCTAGAAAGCAAAGGCGTGCTACATTGACGCGGAGGCTTCAGTCTGTTGAGGAAAAGCAGAGGCTGACAACGAGCGAAAACGGCCAGAAATATTTGTGCGATATCAGTGTGCGAATTATGGGAGTTTAATAGGTATCTACATGAATATGTGCCTTAACCTACCACTGAAATTACCTGAGCAGTTGAATTATTTTTCTAGAAAACCTCGCTCATTCAATAACGTGCATTTACTGCATGGACGGGTCAAGAACAAAGTATAAGCCTTTAAAATGCATGTATACAGTTTAGTTGAAAGCTTGCCCATTTTGACTTGCTGTTAATGCTGTTAAACTGAATGTAAGAAACAAACTGCCTGCTTAAATGACCACAATGTTAGAAACAACAACACCGAATAAGAGCTTGTGCAATGAAAGTTGCGTTCGTTACTACAAAGCAACAGTCGGCTCACGAAGCATTTTCTTTCAGAATTTTCATAGGATAAAAGTAAAAACTGTTGCATTTTAAGACGTTTTAAAATCTACATTTTCTGGTCTGCCTCAGCTCCAGCTGTCTAACAGCACTCATCAATGTCTGATTTATTTAAATAGAATAAAAAAAATATATAAATAGTTCATCCCAATCTATGCCATGATTTTGTGAAGTGCAGAAATGGCATTGGTGTGCACCTGTGGCTGTAGTGTTCTCTCTGCTTCTGCTTTCTGCCCAAACTCAGTTTTCCTCAGTACTGGCAGCCCTGAAAACCATCCAGCACAAAATACATAAAGAATGGACTGATTTAAAGTACTAATCAAATCTGAACATACTTTTCATGAAGGTCTTATTTTGGTAAATACCTGGGAGTTTAAATCCAATCATGCCTTTGCTTGGAGCGGAGACCTGGGCCGTCTGCCTGCGATCTGAAGGCTGTGGGAGCAGAGGTTCGGCCACGGCTCTGAAGAGCAGCTTTCTGGGGTCTTTGGGAGGCCGGACTAGTGGATTCTTCACAGCAATTCTAGACTTCTGAACGCTGAAGTCTAAAGATGAGTCCTCGAAAGCCTAAGGATAAACTGTCCTTTAAGGTTTAGGTTCAGCTCGTTGGTAGGACGACATTTGAATATTTCAAATTCTGCATTTTCCTCAACAAACTATTCTATATTACCTGTAGAATTAGATCAAACTTTCCTTCTGTCTTCACCTCTGGAAGGCCTTTGCTCACATGATCAAATCATCTTTTCGTCCCAGGTCTGCTGACTTCCATCAAGTCCTCATGACTTCTCAACACTGTTTCTCCAGCGATGGACTTCTGCATCTGCTCATGACGTCCATCAGCTTCAGTGCTTTCACACTCCGGTGAACTAACATGTTCTTCACTACTGTCTATTGTCTCAGCTAGTAACGTCCGTTCTTCTTCCAGGACAGAAGCATATGCTGACACACACCGTGCAGGTACTTGATGTTCTGCATCGCCAGGTTCTTCTGCTGAAAGTCCTACCAAAGGTTCTGTTTTTTGCACTAAGTTACATTCTGTTTCTATCATTTCCTTCAAGACTTGATTTGTTATTTCTTCTACATGCTCTAAAGCGGTCTCTGATTCGCCCTGCAGATCTAGAGGTTCCTCCAGAAGCTCTGTTGGGCTCAAAGACCTCGCTGATACGGGTTTGACATCTGCTTGGTCATCTGAAACATGCTCTGCAGTTCCAGTGGTTTCAGACGTGCTTGGATTTCCCTGTGTTTCACTGAAAGTGTCCATTGTTCCTTGAGATGATTTGCATTGTCCTTCTGTGAACTCACGAAGCTTGTGTGGCTGTAAAGGGACATTTCTGATGACAGGTGAACGACTTTCTGTCTCAAAGGCTTCTGCTTCCTCGTCTTCTGAACTGATCTGTGTTTCAATTGTTTCAACAATCAGTTCAGTTCTGAATTCAACATGTTCTTTGAGCGAGAGCTCGGTTTTGTCTGTTTGCTGACTCTCTGATTGGATTAGAGTTTCAGTGTTGTGTTCGGTCTCGGCTGCTTTCTCCGAGCGCTCAGAGTCTCTTTCTGCTCGCTCTTCTGCAGGAATTTGGGGATAGTGTAGCTTAGTTTGGATCTCCTCAAAACATCCCCAATCAGTCTCTAGTCCTCTCCTTGATTCTCCAGGGAACTCGCAAACAGTCAGATCTGAAAACATGCCTTCAGTTTTGGTGGCCAGCACAGATGAGCCAGTTCCTGATGCTGGAGTATTTTCTGAAGTGTCCTGTTCTGAATCCGACAGCAGGGTGTCTTCTAATGCATCGACGGTTTCATCCGCTACTGTGGTCATTTTCAGTTCTGTTTCATCTTTTGGTGCATGTTTTTCTGATTCAGATTCTCTCTGCAGGATTTCTGCGGACTCCGTTAGCTCATATCTAGTCATTTCTTGTTCCCTTTCTGTGGTGTTTTCATCCTGCTCAGTTCCAAGCATCATCTCCTCAACCCCATTTTTAGAGAATTGATTGATTTCATCAGAATATTTGTCCATTGCTTTCAGCCTCTCAGGCTTTGAATTGTTGTTTGCTACATCTGTCAAATATTCCAGTAAATCCTGCACTTGTAATTCAGTCCCCTGATCTTCATCACTCTCAGTTTTCCCCTGATTCTTCTGGACAATGATTTGTTTCTCTGTTTCATCAGTAGGATGTTCATCTGCAAGTTTAAAAGCTGCCATGCCCTCTGTCTGTCCATGATCCATCGTGCTGATCTGTTTGTCCTGTTCTACATCTTGCTCAGACTGGATCATTACGTCTGTGTTATCTGCATCTTCTCTCTTCTTTGCACACTTCTCAACCTCATGATTCTCGTCACATGCTTCTTTATTGTCACCATCGTTTTGTTCATTTTTTCCAGTGACCTCCAGCTCTTGTGCAGTTTCTCTCTCCTCACTCTCACAGTTTGCATGTTCTTCTTCATCGAATGAAACTTTCTCAGCTGTGCGTCCTTCGCTGTCTGTGTCTGTCCCAGTGGACCACGCTGCACAATGGTAAGTTAGTTTTTTTGTGGTATGAACATGGAGTTTATCATTATTGTCGTTCTTGACCACACCAGTGTTTTCCCACTGTACAGAAGTAGCCACTCTGACTTTAGAAGGGGAACACTTGACCTCTGCTCTGTCATTTTCATTTGTCTTTCCTTCTCTGCCAGTTTTGTTTACTGCACTTTTCAAGTCAATTTCATCTGTTCTGGCATGAACACTTTGGTTTCCTTCAGCTGTGACTTCCGGTCTGAGATATCTCGCAACAGCCACTGACAGATAACCCTAAATGAGCAAAACATTGAACACGAGTCAGTGAAGGAACCACCTGACTCATCAAGACACAGAGATCATTTGTGACTCTGCAGCACAAAAGCAGTCATAAGTAGCACAGGTATATTTGTTCAATTTTTTATTATGCCAAAAATCATTAGGATATTAAGTAAAGATCATGATCCATGAAGATATTTTGTAAATTTCCTACCATAAATATATCAAAACTTAATTTTTTATTAGTAATATGCATTGCTAAGAACTTCATTTGAACAACTTTAAAGGTGATTTTCTCAATATTTAGATTTTTTTGCACCCTCGGATTCCAGATTTTCAAATAGTTGTATCTCAGCCAAATATTGTCCTATCCTAACAAACCATACATCAATGGAAAGATTATTTAAATTGACCCTTATGACTGGTTTTGTGGTCCAGGGACTACATTGGTCCAGCAATGCAATATGACTAGCATTACACATACAGACTAATTAGTATCACAACTTCATCAGTGAAATTGTAAAAGAGCAGCATGTACTCACCCAAACGGTCCAAATAGTGCGACCAATGCGGTTCACCGAGTTTTCAGGCGGATCTATAGCCGATTAAATTAAAAGTGATGAACTGCTGACAGATTAATGAAGTTGACGCGAAGTTCGGTGGCAACGGGTTTCTTCACATTCAGAGCATTACAAGCACGTCTGCTTCTTTCTCGTAAGTCCTTTACTTTGAGGTTATATTGAGTGCTGGAGTTCGCTGTGCTCGTGTGTGTTCGCTGTGTGAAGCAGCATTAACACTGGTTTGTGGTGAGGAAAGCATAAGAGTCATCTGGCCTGTTATGTTCAACCCCACATCATTTCAAAGTTTACTTCTCTAAATTACACAGGCTGTGTGTCTAAACCTAGTGAACTATCTCAAAAGACGGCATTAGGCATGCGCCTGCACCACTGTTACACGTGCAGCATTTTTGGACATCATGAGAGAAACCAGATTTTTTTTGTTTGTGCGTGAAACCCTGCTGTCTGGAAAGAAATCTCACTAGGTTTTAAGACACAGCCATAGTTTTCTGCTGCACAACTGGTGTGTGCTGCACCTCCAACTTCCCGCAAGATATTTCAACATGTTAAAGCAGAGCAGATTATGAGATTAGCCAGATATTGTTTGTTTATGGTAGAAAACTAAAGCATTTGAAGTGTTGGCTCAATAAAAAGGCTTATTTTGCACGTCTGAATGCGCACAAGTGTTGTGGTTTGACATGTATCTAAGTGAGCTTAGTGCCTCTGGACAAAATGAGTCACTGTGGCTCGTGCTGTCTGACTTTCTCACATACTCGTGTTTTTTTTTTAAACAAACACACATGACAGCTTTAAAGAGTTTATTTGATTAACATTGATGACATGTAATTCAAAAGAGTGAAGCGAATACTATAATATTGTGTTTCATGCATCATATGATTAGCAGTAAAATAAAAAAAACTTTATTTTTTTAAGAAAAATAAATAGAACTTAAGTATAAAGTTTCTTGTGGGCGTCCAGAGAAGATGTAGATTTCTAAAGAACTGTGAGCCATCAAGATGCTGCTTCCTCTGCAGGCTCTGCAAAACACAAAAGTGAGAAGTACACCTCATCTTCTAATCTAGGTCACTTATTGTACTCGAATCTCATGTGAGTGTACATAATTATCAACGTATTAGTCAACAGTATTATATTTTAAGGAAACAGACTGTACACATTACACAAGGAAATGTTTTACAAGGAAACACTATTTGAATCTTTCCGTTTCCAAATTTCATGTTTAATTTACTTGCCGTTTTATTAGTGAAATTTACTATCAATTTGTTTCTATATTACATTTTTTTCAGTGTATTTAGTATTTATACAAAATTGGATTTCACGGTTTCCCCGAGGTGGCGGTGCCCGCTCACAGTTTCCCTGAGGCGGCAATCCACGGGGCGTCAGAGGCCTCGTCTGCCGTACCCAGTACCTCACGCCCGTTCCTGGAGAGTCCCGGACTGATACGCAGCGTGTAGGAATCCCCGCTGATGTCGGTGCGAGCGGCGTGGTCAGCTCGCAAGGCTCCCGAGGCGTCGGGGCCCGCTGAGGTTCCCTCCGAGGAGGCGGGGCTCGCTTCTGGCCTTCCCGAAGCGGCGGCGTCTGCTCACAGTTCCCCCGAGGCGGCGGCGTCCGCTCATGTTTCCTCCGAGGCGGCGGCGTCCGCTCATGTTTCCTCCGAGGCGGCGGCGTCCGCTCAGAAAGCTCCAGAAGCGGCGGCGTCCGCTCAGAAAGCTGCAGAAGCGGCGGTGCCCGCTCGCCAAAACAACCAGTCACCCCACAATGACCCATCCTAATACAATCAACATTATAACCCCCACAAACCTCACAATCACCTCTGTACATCCACATATCCTTTTAATAAACGTTTTAAACTGTTTAATATTTATACAATGCTTTTAACACCTGATTTTTTTAATGCTTTAAAGAGCAACTGTGGGAATTCAATATTTAGCACATTTTGTCAGTAGGTCATTTTTGCTATTCTAGAAAATGTTCATACTGTGCAAAGTATATACTGCAGAAATAATAGTTTGATAGTTTGCTATAGAGTTCAACAGTCGAGTTCCAGAAGTAAAACCTGATTTTATTAAGATAACCTTTAAAGACTGACCTACCGTGAGCTCTGAGGTTGTTAATCGGTGGTATATGCCTCTGTTGAAACACTCAGTCCACAGTATTTCAACTTATTTTTTTAAAGAATTGTGTTTAACAGCATAACTCCTGGTAAAAACTACATTACCCATGATTCTGCAAAAATATCTCCACCAATCAGAGAGTCGTAGTGAGCAAACTGCTCCAAAAGAGCTTGCAGTGATTGTTTACCTACATAAAGCACCACAAATTATGTATTTAATCCAAATGATTGTTTTTAATCCAATTATATTATTCGCCGCACTTCATTCAGCACTCTCTATTCTATTTCTTCTCTATACTTGTTTTCTATTATTGATTATATATATATATATATATATATATATAAACTTGACCCTCTAACAATAGCACTCTCCATTTGTTTTTCAATTCTATATACCTGTTTTCTTTTTATTTATTATAAAACAGATAATAATAAATTAACCCTTTAACATTAGCTCTCTCTATTCTATAATTCCATCTACTTTTTATTCTTTTTTTATTATTAAAAAAACATTGCTACTTGTACTATAAGTACTTATATCACAGCACTTATATATTGTTGCTTTCTTGTTGGTTTGATTGCTTCTATTATAAGTCCTTCCTAAATAATTAAATGTAAATGTAAATGTCATGGGATTGCAGTTCTTTCCCTCTATAAAGCTGTTAAGTTCACAGTCTTCTACCTTTGTCTTTTTGTCCAATTTTCAAATACTTTTTGAAGCATCAAATCAAAGTTTGTAATGTTGTGATTCGCCTTGTAGCTGGTTTGGTTCATTGCTTATAATGTTCTAATGAAGACTTTTCAAAAATCCCTATGGGAAAAGTGAATGGAAAAATACCTCCAGCACCAAGACCACTAATGCATTCCATTCTAAACACTGTCTTTATCTGAATCACAGGAGCTCAGTTATGTCACCTCTAGTCTGGCGTGTGAGGGGCTGTTTGAGGTTGGTGGACGGTGTCCCACACCCGGGTCTCTCCTCGCTCCAGCTCTGCGGCGGGGAGCCTGCACTGGCTCAGGGCCGAGAAGAAGCCTGCAGCGTCCCTCACAGAACCAGCGGAAGGTGATGATGTCCGGGTGAAAGCCAGAGGCCTGGGCCGTCATGGTCACAACGCCTGGGGAGAGAAAACCTTCTGTAATGACGCGTTTACATCATTTGCACTATTTTAATGTGTGTACTGTTTGTCATACTGCACCTCCTTCCTCATTCGGCTCTGAGAACTGGATCTCTGAAACTTCAGGTGGTGCTACAAAACAAAAAATCAACAACACTGACTTGTAAACATGATGAAATGAAATAGATCGAAACATGCATCTTACTTTACATGCTAAAGGAGAACAAAAATCTAGAAACAGTAACCAGCAGGTGCACCCAATAGGGTCACCAAACCTCACCTCAACATGTCTGGGTTGTGTTTCACTCGAAAATCTAAACGCTAGAAAAACAAATTATGCTTTGCTTATGAAAATGAAGGTTATTTTAGGACCGTACATTTTTTAAAATCAGGTTCTCACAGCTAGTGCAAAAAAAACAAACAACATTTTATGAAATGTAATAATTATATTTTGCTTAAATATTTTCAGACGTTTTTATTAAATCCAATTCTCGTAATTGTAATGTAAAAAAAAAAGCACCACAATATTTTATTATATTAAAAAATGTTTTGCTTTATGAAAATTACATTTATTTAGGATCCATTTCACATAACTGTGATGCAAAACAAAAAATGTTTTATTAAATATATTACAGTTTTGTAGAAATATTTATAATATCTTTATTTATTATATTGCCTTTAATTTATGAAATTACCTTCAGAATAATAAGAGTTACAAAACAAAAACCTTCTCAATGGTATGTGTGTCTAAAATTGTGATTGTCTTGAGAACGATATATCTAATGCAAAAATTGTAATTGTGATAATACTAATAATATTATAATATTTTTCTTTACGCAAAACATAATTTCTTTCCATTTTTCAGTTTGGAGTGATATGAGACCCGGACATATTTTCAAGAGATTCTCCTGTTAGCTTCACAGGAGAAACGCCAGCTGTAGATAATTCATCATGAGCGACCTCTGACCTAGAATAGTAAACTTGTCGGACACTCTCTCGGCCACAACCTTGTCTTTGCCCTTATACGAGATGTGGCATTTGAAGATTGCACACTTGTGAATGGACAGGTCGGGTATAAATGTGACGGAGGAGAACAGCTGCTTCATGGAGCAGGAGGACGAGCGTGGCGACTTCTGAGTGTGTAGCTTGTAATATCCTGAGGCAGCAGCAGAGGGCAGCAGAGAGCTTTTCTCCGACACCACAGATACACGAGAGCTGCGAGGAGTGTAGGCTGCCAAGCAAAAAGCACTGTATTTTTTCTCTGTGAGAGAGACAGGGTGAGAAAGAGAGAGGTGAGAAAGTCAGAAAGGGTGAAACATACACATTTATGATAATGCTGGTTAATAATTTGCATAAGTTAAGAAAGAGCCCACGTGCAAAACCACCACTTTCATATATACTAGATCTGTAACTTTAAGATCATTTGCATTTGTCCCTTTGACTTCATGAAAATAGTGCAGAAACAATGCCAATTTAATGTCAATTTCAAACATCAGTAAAGTAGTAGAACTAGTTGCATAACTAGTCATTCATTAGTTCTGTCACTAGTGTGTGTCGACTAGTTCTGAATCACATATTGCACTTGCCCAAAATTGTCCACAATCAATTTATGCGTCATTAGATTTGCATAATAAACTGTAATGGCCAAAAGGTTCGCCTACAGTCGACTAGTAAAGGGTGAAGGTGAATGATTGACTGATGTTGACTATTAATTATTACTATTGACTAATGATTGGCATTAGTTGACTGATAGCTCTGTATGCAGTGTCTGTGATGGGAACATCATTGAGAAACCATGCGGTCTGTACTCTCTCTGCCAACCTGCCTTCCACACTGATGGTGACTCTGCCTTTCTTACCCACAATCACCCTGGGGGGCAGAACGATCGCTGAGACGTTCAGAGACTTCAGCTTCTCTGAGGAAAAGAGATGTGAGAGTGTCAGCATTTCCATTCAGCTGTTCATTCAATGTTCATAATCATTAGCAGCTGCCCTGAGCTGTGACATTAAAGACAGTTCACCCAAAAACAAAAACTCTGCCATCATTTACTCACCCTCAGGTTGTGTCAAATGTGTATGAGCTTCTTTCTTCTGTTGAAAATAAAAGTAGATCATCTGAAGAATGTGGCTAACCAGACAGTTGCTGGTAGCCATTGACTTCCATAGTAAGAAAAAAACACTATGGAAAACAACGGGGACCAGAAACTGCTTGGTTTCCAACATTCTTCAATATGTTTGTTTGTTTGTTTGTTTGTGTGTGTGTGTGTTACTCTGCAGGGCTGTGGCTCTCCAGGACCGGAGTTCGCCACCGCTGAACTAGACGGTAAGTAAATGTTTAAAAATGTCTATAATTTTAAAAGATTTGCATTTTTTTTTGTTGCTTTCTATAAATGTTTTTTCATCAAGTTCTTCTGAATACACACCAATGGAGAAAGATGCTTTCTGTCACAGAATCATACAGTTATTACAGCATCTACCACAAGGGCTATCACTAGCAGGGCCATGCTAACAAAGAAAAACTTGATTCATCACTTATATATAGAGTAACAAGTCACATTTACAGCTCAGGTGATTGGCTCAAATGTTTTGGAACAGCAAATATGGATGCATTTACATC
Organism: Sinocyclocheilus anshuiensis; assembly: GCF_001515605.1. Lineage (NCBI taxonomy): Eukaryota > Metazoa > Chordata > Actinopteri > Cypriniformes > Cyprinidae > Sinocyclocheilus > Sinocyclocheilus anshuiensis. The sequence continues at coordinate 395,165 of NW_015540950.1, forward strand.
ACATTCTTTCAGGGATGAAACGACTCCCATTGAGATGAATGGGGCTGCTAATGGAAAGCCTTCTGCTTCTATCTTAAGTCATTGGTGTGTTACCAGATTTACCATCCCTTCTCTTCCAAGAAAATCCCAAGCAGAGCAAAAAAACCAGTGTGAGTGAAATGATCATCATTGCTACCGAAGCCTTGGCTGACTTATTCAGACCTGGGTTTTGCACTGAAAGAGATGAGAGCAGTAAAAGTAATAAGAACATTTTCTCCACCTCCAGCTATATACCTGTTTCTACACTATTTCACACACTTTACATTTAATCCAGTTAAAACACAACACTAGTCATTGTAGACCAGGGGAGTCGAGTTGTGCTCCTGGAGGGTTTAGCTCTAGTCCTGATTAAGCACACCTGAACCAAGTGTACCCTTCACAATCCTTCATTGCGAAGGGCTGTTTGAGGTGGCCAGTTTTACACACTTCGGTTTGGAACAACCATTCAATACGATGGCCAAGACTGTTCCCACTCTAAAGTACCCTTCAGAGGCAGATTTGTCCTGTTTGCAATGCAGTGAAGGTCTTCCAGATCACTAGAAACCTCCAGCCAGGTGTGTTGGAACTAAACTCTGCAGGAAAGTAGCCCTCCAGGAGCAGGATTGGAGACCCTTGAAGTAGACTCTTTCATTTAAGCACCCAATTGAGTCTGTTCTCAATGCTGATTGGATCATAAAGCACAATAAACCTGTTAATCTTGGCATAGTTTAGCATTATATGTGACCCTGGACCACAAAACCAGTCATAAGGGTCAATTTTTTTGAAATTGAGATTTACACATCATCTGAAACCTGAATAAATAAGCTTTCCATTGACGTATGGTTTGTTAGGATAGGACAATATTTGGCCGAGATACAACATTTGAAAATCTGGAATGTGAGGGTGCAAAAAAAAAAAAATATTGGGAAAATCACCAAATGAAGTTCTTAGCAATGCATATTACTAATGAAAAATTAAGTTTTGATATTTACGGTAGGAAATGTACAAAATATATTCATGGAACATGATCTTTACTTAATATCCTAATGATTTTTGGCATAAAAGAAAAATTTATAATTTTGACCCACATACAATGTATTGTTGGCTATTGCTACAATATACCCATTCTACTTATGACTGGTTTTGTGGTCACATATTTGAATAAAGAATACTGTAAATAAGAAGTGAAGTCATATGTCCCATACCTCGTGGGTCAACGGCGGTTAGGTCGAGAGTTCCATTGGCAGGTTCTTGCACATCGGGCTGCTGGGCCACACACTGCACCTCTCCTCCTCTGCTCCTCTCCTCCGCACTCAGGGTGAGATACTGATGTCTCTCGTACATTCCTTCCTCATTCTGGATGGACAAAGTATGGATGGGAAGAACCTTTTCATTCTGGATCCAGAGAATGGACACGTTGTCAGGGTAGATTCCGCTGAGTTCGCAGGAGAGGGTGAGCGGAGAGGAGTGGGAAGCGGAGGGAACAGCAACGAGAGAGAGACCTTTGGGAGAACTAGACAGAGAGAGCCAAGATTTGACCTGCAGAGCTGGATAATGTGTAGACTGGTTTAGAAAAGCAGAACAACGATAAACCAGTGGCGAGCGGTGACTTCTTTACCTGGGTATGCTATCTAATTTATAAGAGACATCAAATAAGAAACACCAAGTGTCAAGTGTCGATATAAATGTAGGCCTTTGCCAGGAATATCTATTCGGTGGCAATGCATTCCCAAATTCTTAGACACACACATTTATACATGTCACGCAAGATTTGTCAAGCATGAGAAAAACAAATGGTTAGTTTTTCTTCATGTACACACTGGTTTTCGGTAATCAAGATCGGGAAGCAACAGCACCTTTTTCCACTTGGGCGAGCAATTTGCGGACAGCTTTCCTTACATGTGAAATCATGCTAAGAAACCTATGAGAATGCAGAACAATGATGATACAACTGTTGTGAATCTGCTCACCTGAATCCCTCCATAATTAACACAAATTCACAGAAATTTACCATCGTTTGGCAAATAAATAATTTATGGACAGTTACACACGTATTCCCAACATTTTATTATGCGAGCCTTATGTTGCCCTCAAATGACAAGGGAATAGTAATGTAAATATTTAGCCAGTTCCCTGAACTCATTCTCTTAAAAGGCATGATTTGCAGAGCATTCACAGCTTAAATGGACTGCACATCCCTAGCATAAACTATCCATAACATATCCTGGTAGTTTTGCCCCAATTTAGCAAACTGACAACATCAAGGAGGCATCTGCAACTGAAGCCTTTTGTGAGGCAAACTCTACAGCATGTGCACAAGTTGCACAGTTCCACAAAATGCTTGGGACATTTGCAGCAACTTGCAACTGACGAAGCGTTGACGAATGCGTTGTGAAATGCATGCAGCTAATGTGAACAATATCTAGCCGTAAGAGTTCTGAATACCTGTGATGTGCGGTGTGAAGTCCTCTAGGATGGGCTTCACCAGGGCTGTGTGCTGCACCTCACAGCGAAAGCTCGTGTTCTGGTCAGAGATCTGAGGGATGAAGGTCAGCCAGCTGACCGCGTCGTACAGACCGTCCTCTGTGCGCTTCACCTGCAGCTTTTGGGGTTCTTGGATTTTGTTTCCCGCTCTTGTCCAGGTAAACATGATTTGTGGAGGACTAAATCTCCTCGCCCAACATTCAACCACAGTTTTTCTTTTCAAAACTACTTCAGGTAAGATGATGGAGACCAGTGGAGGAACTGTGAGATATTTAGAAAGTGACTCTAAGGTTAAGTTTGTTTGTCTGTGGGATATGTATTGTATTTATATATATGTGAATAAGTTGAACATTGGTCCTCTGTTTTTCAACAGTTATGCCCGGTTCAGACTACATGATTTTAGCCTGATTTTGCCATGATTTGCTTGACATAGGGTGTCCTGGGGATTCGTAAACGACAATGGGTGTCGGGATGTAAGATTCCATCGTTTCAGCTCGTGATATCGTTCTGCAATGCTTCACGATATCACGACAGAAAGACTAGTATGTTTAATTTTTTTTCCGTCGTCCACAATGAGTTCTGTCACATTGGTTACGTTGACCAATAGCAGCACAGAAGCTCTTTCATACACCGGTTTCAAACATGGCAAAACGAAAGAGAGATGATGGTGCTGCTAGGTGGAATTATGAGATGGAGGAAAGGTTCGTGGAGCTGTGGCAACAGTACTCCCTCCTGTATGATGTGTCATCGAGGGACTACCATGACAGAACAAAGAAAGAAAAATGCTGGCGAACTATAGCGGAAGCTCTTCAGCAATGTTTATACTCTTATTTTCGGAAGTCAGTCGCTAGTTCCGCCTTCTCGATGACATCACGTGTGTCGTTAAAGAATGCTCGGGAAGCAACGTGTAGTCTGACATGTTTGTTGTCCACGACACGACAAGATTTGTGGAGTCAAAATCGTGTAATCTGACACAGTGACTATCATGACCCACAAAAATATAGTGTAGTCTGAACCCGGCATTAGACTCACCTAAAATTGTCAGAGTCACATCTGTAGAGTAATTGGTTTCATAGTAGCTCACCCTGCACTCGTACACCCCCTGCTGGTCTGGAGTGGCATTGTAAACAGTCAGTGGGAAGGAGCCAATGAAGGAGGCAGTGGTGTTCAAGAAGAAGCCTGGTTGAGTGTGGTTCCTTGAGGCAATGACTAAACCGCTGAAGGACCAGGTGATGTTCAAGAGTGAATCATCAGCTAGAGGCGGCAATGTAAAAGAGCAGTTGAGGACAGCCGAGGAGCCCGGAGATACAGAGACATCTGCAGAGGAGCCTGAGAATATCAGAACAATATGAAAGGACCAAAAACGAGAGCAGTCGCTCAAAGCCTGTGCTTGATTTAGATCTGCTTTAAAAATGAACATGGCATCTTAAAAATGATGACTGAATGTACCTCTATAACAGAATCTTAAAGGTTTTCCGATTATATTGATTAATTTACCAGATGCTTTTATCAAAAGTGACAAATGAGCAATACAACATGAAAAGCACTTGAATTCAGGGGGCTATAACTTTATTAAGTGTACTGCAGTTGTTTTGGATAATACTCATCTTCTATATAATAATTAACTAGGTGTGCTGCTAGACCTCTGACTATGTATGATATTATTATTTCCAAGACGAGATAACACACAACAATGTACAAATGTCACAAGACCAAATTCAACATCCAAACCTTGCCTAAACCTTTCTTTGCTTTGGTCATTTGAGTTCAAGTGTTCTCTGCTGTGTTTCTGATGAAAAATGTCATTCTCTATTGACAGAGTGCATTAAAAATAAATATTCACAGTAAAAACTATGAAAAATTATTTAATTAATAGTAAAAAGAGTCCATTTTAATAGTTAATATGAATAGCAATAATGAGTCAGTGATAATTGATTAATTTATTCAATAACTAAGATATATTATATTTTGGGCATTGGAATGATGTATACTTGAGAAATAAACACTCCATCAGTGCGATGGATGAACATGTAGAATTCTGGATTAAAATATGAAACACATAGTTATTGTTTCTCCATATTCAGGGTTTGATTATCTTCAATATTGAAGTACAAAGCATTAAAAAAAACAAGATCTCAATATTCAGGAGCAAGTAAACAACAGCTCAGGTACCCAGTTTTGTATTTTGTACAACAGACATCAATTTTACTGACTGTAACACTGTTTTAAAGTCCCATTTATTTACTCTCAGTATAATTTATTATCTGGGAGACTGACAACACACATTTTGCCAGCATTTGCTTTGAATCCTCAGTGTTTCGTTCTGGTTTATTTCTGGTATTCACATGAACAGACACACAACTTTAAATTCAAATATAATAATCCAGTAATTACCATATTAGCAAAGCCTTAAAAGAACCTTAACTTAAAACAATACATTTAAAGAGAAAAATGTGTTATTGCTGTAATGAGATGCATGGGCTAGTACTTACCTGGCTTTATTAGGCTCAACAACCATAAATAGAACAGGACTTTACACTTCATGGCGATTTACTGGAGTGTGAACATACTCCTTATCATTACTCTATTTCTTTCTTTCATTGCTTCTTGCTCTTTGTATTGCATACTGAGAAACACACTTATATAGGGCAGGGGACAGTAGGCGGGGATCAAGCGGGCAAAAGAAAGATGCTGAGTGCTTGTGAAAAGGGGGTGTACAAACTTTATATCTACTTTTCAATGCAGTCATTCAGTTTGATCACTAAGAGAGAGAGAGAGAGAGAAGTTAAATGGTATGAAGAGGGTAAACACCGACTACTAAGAGAGCGAGAGTGAGAGATCTTCAAAGACACATTTAGGACAGTGGTCACTTAAAATTCAATCAGGCCTCCATCCAATGTTCTGGACTACTTTACATTCATGCTGTATAGTGACCAAACTCAAACTGGGGTTCACCAGCAATCTTGGGCCTCAGTTAGTATAACTGTAAAATAACTGTACTTCCATTTGGAGGAAACAAAGGAGACACTCAATTTCGCCATTCGATTTCTTCTGGTTCTATCTCCACCTGTGGTGAAACATTAACTTAATGAAGAGTTTTAGAAGCTTGTGCTATACAATATTTATAGCTCTGACGACACAGTAACTGTCGAATAGTTTTATTGGTTAAAATATGAATTGTTCGAGTGTAATCATTATGAATATAACCATTTATATATCCAGTTATTCTTCCATTATAATCACATATGCCTGTGTGGAAAATGCCTACGTTGCTAAAGTTGACAGACCCTCAGATTAGAAACATCTGGAAAAATACAAGTGGGCTTCTTTCTTTAGCATAACAAGACTTGGGGGGGCCCCTTCTCTCTAGGGAGAATTGTATGCAAAAAGGAACCATTCTATGTATGGAAAACGCCTTAAAGTCAAGACTGTATAAAAAGAGAAGCAGAGAAACATTCTGGAGATGTTTTCTGCAGAGAACTTCTCCACTTTATTCTTGATGATGTAATAAAGTGTATCTTCTGGCATCAAAACTCAAGACTGAGTGTGGTTCCTCAGATTAGCGGCAGACGACACTACAAATTGGCGACCACGAAGGGACTGGAAAAGAGCAGCAGAGTGGACGACCACTTTGGGCTGGCTGAGACGAGCAACACACAAAAACGGTGGCCACCGAACGGTAAGCAATTTTGCTTATATAATTAGTTTGTGTTGTTTGCCGGTCTGCCCTTGGTGGTAAGGACACTTAAAATCTGCTCTTCCAGAAATAGAAAATAGAAAAAAAAAATAAAATAAATAAAAAAGGGGTTTTGATGCCAGAAGAAATAAGTGCAAGCACATATTTGGTTTACTGTTAGGTAACCTAAATTGAAAACTGGATGGTGTAGGCAGAAATACATTGCATGCAATGGTCTGTGTTTATTGTAGACTGGACCTAAAAGGACAGCAACAATGAAGCAGATATATTATAAGAAAGCGTGCAAAGTCCTTTGGATACCGCTCTGTAGGAGAGGAAAAGAGGGCTGAACGGAAAGGCAAAAATCCCTGCTGGGCGCTGATTTTTTACTGAGTTGAGGGAGATTAATCAGTGAAAGAGCGAGAGCACTGCAGGTCACTCGAGGAAGAGTGTAGTGTTTTGTTGTATGAGACTGAAACTGTGTCTGTGTCCGTATGAATGTCTGTGT
>NW_015540950.1:402061-404021 GCF_001515605.1 Sinocyclocheilus anshuiensis
AAGAGTGTAGTGTTTTGTTGTATGAGACTGAAACTGTGTCTGTGTCCGTATGCATGTCTGTATGAGTGATGGTGAATGTATGAGAAAATAAATAAATTCTGTATTGGGTGGGTAAGAGCTGCGCCCCCTCCTGACAGAGTGTGGACGCAGCTCTTGCCACACCTGAGAGGGATGAATGACTGATGATCCCTCTAGATAAAGGGAAAAAGAATGAGCCCTGTTTGAATAAAGGGACAAGAAGTGTGAATGTGTTTAGGAAAATGGTATCAATAAAAATTGAATCAAGATCTCTTATAGGCTTTTGCATTTTGATGTCTATGTGAAAGAGAAGGAGAAAATTTTCAGAGATCAGTGCAGTAGAAGTGAGATCAAGGTACTAAGTTAAATAAGTATATTTAAAAATAATTATAAGTGCGGACCAAATAAAAAAAAAGAAGTAAAGATAAATAAGAAATTATTATTAGAAATGTATGAGACTATCAATTCATACAAAAAAAGGGTAAATGCATCAGACAGAATAAAGACTAAAATTAGGAGAAATTGGTTAAAATAGTTAAATTAAAATTGAATTGTAATATTATAGGAAAAGGTATGGCAGCCACTCCGGTGGAAATATTAGGATTAAAATATCCACTGTGTAAAGAGTTAATAAACAAGATATCAAACAAATGGCAGAAGAGAACAAAAAATCTGGAGACAAAGTGGCCACAGGAGGGGACATTTGAGGTAACATTGTGTGAGGAAATGGAAACTCTGATAAAAAAAAACATAAAACTAAGAGTATAAGTAAGAAACGAGAAAAAAGAGAAGCAAAAAGGGAAAAAGAAAAAGAAGTGATAGCCATGCTTAAAAAGGAAGGGGAGGACATATTAAAAAATATAAAACAGGCCAGAAAAAAACTGAAAGAGGCAGACAAAAATACGAAGAAATAGGAAAGATTATTTTCTGAGCCGCCCCCCTATTTGCCCACAGAGGGAGAGTTCCCAATCCTAATAAGAGGACACATTAAAAAGTATAAAACAGGCCAGAATAATACTGAAAGAGGCAGACAAAAATATGAAGAAAAAGGAAAGGTTATTTTCTGAGCCACCCCCCTATTTACCCACAGAGGGAGAGTTCCCAATCCTCAAGGGAACAGTAGAAGTAACAGGAGAACTGGAAATGGAAGGACAAGTAGAGTTGGAAGAAGGAAGAAAAAAAAAGGAACCAGCTGTAAAAACAAAGAGGCAAGAGAGAAAAGAAAGTGAAGGATATTTACAGATGGATTGTTATAGACAGGCCAGCATAGCATTAGAAAAGATGAAAACAACCCAAAATAGAACAAAATTTGAGGAAGTGTTACAAGAAATAGAAGAGAAAATTAAAGAATCAGGAAAAAAGATACAAGAGGTAAATAAATTGGAAAGAGGGAGAAGTAAGTTGTTCGAAAGTACTGAGGATGTGAGTGAAAAAGAGGAGTTATTTGATAGTGGAAAATGGGAACAGGAAACTATGGGCAAACTTTTGGCTGTGGGGGACATTAAAGCTTTGCTGGCTAAAATAATAGGAGGGACAAAGATGGATGAAATTCTTCAAACAACTACTCTGGACAGAGCAATGAACTCTCATAATATGGATGGAATTGTTTTGGATGCATTCCGTCCAGCAGTGTGGCAGGCACTGTGTGCAGAGTAAAAGGACAGAGAAAATCCAACCACAAATGTACAGAGACAGCTGAAAAGGTGGAAACAAGAGACTGAAGGGAATCCAGAAGGAGACCCATTAATGGCAACATTGTTTAGACATGCTGTGATTGATGCTATGCCGCCAGCTGTCAAGAGCAGGCTGGAGGATGTGGTCGGTTTAAACTCTAAAACACACAAAGTGGAAGGGGGGAGAGCTGGCAACAGCCTAACCGAGGTACATTATAGGGCCCAGTAAACCCTTGGGGAGGTCCCAATCCAGGCTATTAGGGGTGCCC
>NW_015540950.1:404031-418737 GCF_001515605.1 Sinocyclocheilus anshuiensis
AGAAAAATTAAACAACAAGGATATTGGTCTCCTTATTTATATGCAATGGTGGATGAATTTTTGTCCACATGTGAAGCTTGTGCCAAATACAATGTGAGGAAAGGGATAGCGACACCAACAGGCCATATACCAGTACCAGAAAGGCCCTTTAAGCATTTGGTAATGGACTATGTAGATATGATAAAGCGAGTACAAGGCAAAAGATACATGCTTGTGATCATAGACAGATTTAGCAGGTGGGTGGAGGCAGTACCATCAGCAGATCTGGGAGCAGGAACAGTAATTACATTTATAACAAGAGAACTAATTCCTAGATTTGGAATACCATCAGAAATCCAGTTATTCTTCCATTATAATCACATATGCCTGTGTGGAAAATACCTACGTGGCTAAAGTAGACAGACCCTCAGATTAGAAACATCTGGAAAAATACAAGTGGGCTTCTTTCTTTACCATAACAAGACTTGGGGGTGGGGGCCCTTCTCTCTAGGGAGAATTGTATGCACAAAGGAACCATTCTCTGTATGGAAAACGCCTTAAAGTCAAAACTGTATAAAAAGAGAAGCAGAGAAACATTCTGGAGATGTTTTCTGCAGAGAACTTCTCCACTTTATTCTTGATGATGTAATAGAGTGTATCTTCTGGCATCAAAACTCAAGATTGAGTGTGGTTCCTCAGATTAGCGGCAGACAACACTACATAACCAGCTTTATTAGAGGAACCGAGTATTACTGTCCGTGACTGGAGTTCACACTCTTCAGCCAGGTGTATCTAGATACTGACATTTGTGTTCAGTCAAATCAGTGATAAATCAAGGCCTGCCTCATATCTCAAAGCACAACAGATTAGATAAATATGGATATCACTGCATATCACAGTGCTTGTTTGCTGTTTGTTCGACTAATACCTTTCTCATTCATATTTTTCAGAATATTTTCTTTATTCAGTTGAAATGAGAGGAATTTCTTCAACATGTATTTTAACTGTATTTGTAAAGATTTATATTTTATATTATGTTTTGAAACATTCATTTAGCTGTTATGTATTTTAAATGTTACCAATCAAGTGATTAACCCTTTGTTGATTCAGACTATACTCTTTCTCAAGCTCAGTTTAGAAAGGTTTCAACAATTTCACAGTAAGAATCATCAAAGAAATAAAGGTTAAACTGGGATTAGAAAGGTAAAGGAAGAATGGGCTGTGGAAGAAAGAGTAAAAAGACAAAAAGAGTAAAAAGATTTACAGTGACAGAGGGGATGAAAGAGAGAGAAAATAAGGAACACAGGGTCCCTCAGACAGGAATAAAGGGGCCACTGTTACACACATCAACATTTATTTTAACACTGTGGTATGTTAGGTCTCATCTAGGGCTATATAATGAAGAATTAAAACATTAATGCAAGACAAACTTATTTGGCCAAAAATGACCTAAAAATTTAAATTCTGTCATCATTTACTCCATTTACCCTCCAAACCTGTACGACTTTCATTCTTTTGCTGAACACAAAAGAAGATATTTTGAAGAATGCTGGTAAGCAAACAGTTGCCAATAGCCATTGGCTTCCATTGTATTTTTCCATACCATGGAAGTCAATACCAACATTGTAAGTTCCTTTAATGACTTTAATGAGCAACGCAGGAGCTGTTTCCTGGCATCATTCACCCTTCAGATGTGCTTAGAGTCTGACCTGTTGAATCACTTTCTAGATAATCCAGTCTTTCAAAGTTTGCATTTACATTCATTCATCTATAGCAGACGCTTTTATGCAAAGCTATTTACAAATGACAATAATACACAAAAGAGCAATGTATCCAAGCCAAAGGAGAGAACAATACAACTGGAGCTAATCTGATTCTTTTAGATGTAACAACAGAATGAAATTCAAAGCAAAGCTTCATAGTTCCTGTCTATTTCCAGAAATATATCAGATGCAAACACTGCTATGTGGCATCGCATTGCATTGACGCTGTGTGCATAAGCCCAGTTCAAATATTGCTAACAAAAGAGTCTCATGACAGCTTATAACTCATAAAAATGGGCACTGTGTCCCAGGGGATGATTTTTAATTATTACATTTTAAAACTTATTATAATCTAAACCAAGAATGAAAGAAATATGAAACAGTTCAATATTTGTTAGGAGTATTATTTGCACAAATGATCTCAGTTGTAGCTTTATTTCCATCACAACCAACAATTTTGCCTCTAATTAAACTTTCTGTTTTTATTTTGTAAATAAATAAGTAAAGTGAATGTACTTGGTTGCCAAGGTGGCAACAATGGCTACGTTTACATGCACAATTTTTGGTTCAATCGGACTGAATTCATTCCGATTGATGAATCTGAATGTAGTGTTTACATGAATGCTAAAGACGGGTTGATGTGCATGTTTACATGTCACAAGCTTCAAATCAGAAATGATTTTTTTTTACATGCGCACACTGCACAAAAATAGAGTTTCTCACTATTTGCACATAATAACCACTCTCCTACATGGTTTATTTATTTGTTTTTAACAGCAGAATTGATATTTATTAATTTATGCATAAATATACATATAAACTGCTATGCTGTGCTGCTCATATTTATCACACAGTAAAAATACCCCTCCCAGCGCCCAAAACGGGTTGCCTGTGGATGAGAATCCAAAACAAGGACTGGTGGGAGGTTGTCCTGCTCCACTTCACAGTTGTGAGTGAATGGAGAGTTTTATAATGACAGGACATGCATTTATACAACACTTTATTCAGAAGGAAGAACCGCTCGTTCTGCGAGTCATGCCTCATTACGCTATTTCTGCGTCATTGCACATGCGCAGTTCTTCCATTTTCGGGGTTCAATCCGATCGAGTGTTTACATGCACTCTCAATCGTATTAGAAAAGGAATAAACCACACCCTTCAATCCGATCGAAATTTCATTCCGATCGAGCTCAATCGGATCGATTAAGGTGTTTACATGAAGGTTTTTCAGTCTGATTGAGCCGTCAATCCCATTACAAACGGATTATCTGGGTGCATGTAAACGTAGCCACTGTCAGTAAAAAGTTTGTTTGTTTGTTTTTAATGAAATAAAGGATTTTTACAAAAGGACCATGTTGATGGATCTTTTCCTAATATTAAAAGCTATGCAAAAAAAAAAAAAAAAGTCTATAAGGTCTATAATAATTGGTCTAAAAGATCTATACAAAAATTAAAAAAAATATTAATTGGGTTTATTCATAAAATAAAGGAGCAAAAAAAAAAAAAAAAAAAGTCTATAAGGTCTATAATAATTGGTCTAAAAGATCTATACAAAAATTAAAAAAAATATTAATTGGGTTTATTCATAAAATAAAGGATATAGATCGTGTTTTAGCTATACTGGCATCACCGTCATCATGCATATTTTCATTTATAGGAAAGAATGAGACACGTCTAACCTGTTCCCTTTCAGTCGGTCACTCCCGACGTCACGTCGGTTGACCGACGAAATTGGGATCTCGCTTAGAGGGACCAATTCACTTCGAGTGTAAACTAAACGAGCCAATGCACATTGGCATGCGATTATTGCTCAGGGAACGAGGGTTACATACGTAACCGAGACGTTTTATTACATGAACAATTGGCCTACTTGTGTCAGACCAAGAAGACACGTCAAACAGGCGATTTAAAGAGAGAGAAGACATAAGACAGCTCTCTTTCCCAGTCTTTCACTTCAGCCATGGAGTTGTCAGTGATCCTGCTCAGCTTTACAACCATGATGTTAAGTATGGAGGGTGAGTTTGATTATGAGTATTTAAGTATGTGTGTTTGCAGAGTCAAATGTGAATTGTGTCTCAACTATATTTTGTTAAAAAAAGAGTTTCTAATGCGTTCACTACACTGAATCAATAATTACCTTAATCACTATTTTTTGTTATTTTCCAGTAAGAATATCAAAACTTCCTTAAAACAGGGTGCATTTACATAAAAGTAAAACTGCATAGGTTATTATTAGCATATGTATTTACACCTTTCAGGTGAAGTCCGGATTAGGCAAGTTCTGTTTGAAATTGTTCACTCTGCAGGCTCAAATGCACAGACGGTAAACAATAAGAGCAGCACCTACACCACCGGGCAAAAGTTTGGAATTGTTAAGATTTTTTCATGGTTTTGAAAGAAGCCTTTTCTTAGGGTTTGCACAAAAATATTGGGCAGCACAACTAATATAAGCATATTAAAATAAGTTCTGAAGGATCATGTGACACTGAAGACTGGAGTAATGATGCTGAAAATTCAGCTTTGATCACAGAAATAAATTACAGTTTAACAGATATTCACATAGAAAACCGCTATTTTAAATTATACTTTAAATATTTTTTCACAATATTACTGTTATTTTACGGAATTTTAGTTAAAAATAAATGTAGTTTAGGTGAGTATAAGAGACTTCTTTCAAAAACATTGAAATATCTTATTCCAAACTTTTGACCGATAGAATATATTGTGCACATAATTTAGTGGCTGCAGACTGTGGAGTAGCTCCTCTAAATACGCGTGTAGTGGGCGGCACTGATGCCCCTGCGGGTAACTGGCCCTGGCAGGTCAGTGTCCATTACAACAGCAGACACATCTGTGGAGGAACCCTGATCCACAGCCAGTGGGTGATGATGGCCGCTCACTGCATCATCTCGTAAGAAGCACTGCTGCATGACTCTTCAATCTTTAGCAGCTTAAAACAATAGTTCACCCCAATGTGAATATTTGCTTAACATTTACTCACCCTCAGGCCATTCAAGATCAGAATGAGTTTGTTTCTTCTTCAGGTTTGTAGAAATGTAGCATTGCATCAGTGTCTCAGCAATGGATGCTCTGCAGTGAATGGGTGCCGTCAGAATGAGAGTCCAAACAGCTGATAAAAACATCACAATAATCCACAAGTAACCCACACCACTCCAGTCCACCAGTTAACATCTGGAGAAGACAAAAGCTGAAATAAATCCATCATCAAGACGTTTTTAACATCATGCCATTGCATCCAGCTGAAATATGAATTGTCTATACATAATATTGCTTTCTTCAAATCTGTTCTGATGAAGAAACAATCTCATCTACATCCGGAAATGTTACGCCCCTCAACATACTGTGATGATGCCCTGTCCGGCCAGAGCGACGAGACAAAAAGATTAAAACCCATTATAAACGAGGCATTTGTTGCATCCAGTGGGGACATAATTATGGATTATGAATTATGGACTTATACTGTCTTTTTACGCGTTGCCTTGCATCGCGCCGCGTAAACATAAAACCATGTCTGCATTTGTGATCGGAGAAATGACAAACAACAAGTGCTATTCTACACTGCTCAAAAATGAGCCGTTTTAGGTAGGCGTGGTTGACTCGTAACTTTTTTTTTTCTCTTAAAGAATATCTCTTTGGATTTGAGACTTTAGTCTTTGCAACTTTACAGATCTTCTTTATGCACCAAGAGCTTGTAACACTCCAAAGAGAAAGGAAAAATTTAAATCGCATCATATCACCCCTTTAGCACCAATCTTTCAAAGCACTTCATGACAGTGGAGGTAAGAGCTACAGGTCTGTAGTCACTGAGGCAACTGATAGGTGACTTTTTTAGGGATAGGCACAATGATGGAAGATTTGAAGCATTTGGGGACAGTGCAGGTGGACAGAGAGAGGTTGAAGTTGGAGGTAAAAACCTCAGTCAACTGGTCCGCGCAGTCCCTCAGTACTCTCCCTGGAATACCATCGGGTCCAGCCACTTTCCTGGGATTAACACTCCGGAACACTCTCCTGACGTCCTCCTTACTCACAGTGAGTGTGGGGGTCTCTGCCTCTGTTTGCTCAAAACGTGCAATAAAATAATTGAGCTCCTCAGCCAGGTTACTGCTGGTGCTGCTGGTTAGATCTTTAGGGCCCTTCAGGTTTGTGAGGTACTTAATGCCCTGCCAGACGTGCCGGGAGTCCTCCTCGCTGAAATGTCCCTCTACCCTTCTTCTGTAAGCTCATTGATGCCGTTCTTTAGGTTGGATCTGGCAGCGCTGTATAATTCCATGTTTCCAGACCTAAAGGCTGTGTCTCGGTCCCTCAACAGCTGCTTGACGTGTCAAGTCATCCGTGGTTTGCTGTTTTGATAATATTTGATCCGTTTCTCAACAGTGACATTATCAATACAGGTGTGAATATAAAACAAAACAGTGGATGTGAAGTCTGCCAGGTCCTGTTGTGCAAATATGTCCCATATGGTGTGCTCAAAACAGTCCTGCAGTTGTGAGATTGCATCCTCTGACCAGACCCTCAAGTATCTCACCTTAGGAATAGTTTTCTTAATAAGAGGTCTATATGCTGGGGTGAGAAAAAGGGAAAGGTGGTCAGACTGGCCCAAGTGAGGGCGGGTAGAGACTTTATATCCTTCCTTGATGTTACTGTATACATGATCCAGTGTGCTTTGACCTCGCGTTGAACATGTAATGTGCTGATAAAATTTAGGAAGGACATTCTTTAAATTTGCACGATTAAAGTCCCCAGCTACAATAAAGATCCCGTCGGGATGCACACACTGCAGTTTGTTGATTGCTACTAGCAAAAAGTTCAATGCCACTGTAATGTTAGCACTAGGTGGAATGTACACAGCTATGACAACAACTACAATGAACTCACGCGGCAGATAGAAGGGCCGGCATCTCAGTGTAACAAACTCCAAATCAGGTGAGCAATGTCTTCCCATGACTGTAGCATCTGTACACCACCTGTTGTTAGAGTAGATGCACAGTCCCCCTCCTCTTCTCTTGTCGGAGTCGCTGTTTCTGTCAACCCGGTGCTCTGTGCGGCCAGCTAGCATGATAGCTTCATCTGGTATCCCCGGGTGTAGCCACGTCTCTGTTATTACCATAACCGAGCAGTTCTGTAACAACTTCTGTGCCTCAATTGTCGTTGCTAGCTCGTCCATCTTGTTACCGAGTGATCTAGCATTTGTCAAAAAAATACTGGGTAACGCTGGCCTGTATGGACATTTCTTTAGCCGGGTCTGAACGCCAGCTCTGCAGCCGCGCTTCTGGCGTCGATCTCTGCGCCGCCTCTTGCGTCTTTCGACCAATATAGTAATCCACGGACTCCCCGCTGGTCGAGCGATCTCCGACGGAAGGTGATGGATGTAAAAACTCTTAGTGAAATGTGATTCCCCGCATAACGTTCCAATCCTTACTAAATCTTGCCGTTTATATGTCAAGGTGCTCACCGACAGAGATACCAACAGTGTAGACATAAAAAACAACAACAACCACTCGGAGTGCAAAGCCGCAGCATACATGTGTGCAGCCATCTTGCATTAAACAGTAAACAGTTCAGCCAATGCCTGAATGACCTGCTCTGAGTTTCAGTAAATGTTCTGCATTTTATTTTTATTTTTGGGTGAAGTATTAATTTAAGTTTTAAATTATATAACTTATGTTTCCATAAGACTGGTAGCAAATTTACTGAAACTTTTCCCTATCTTAAACAAATGTTTATTCTATCGCTATTCGCAACAGTACTAACCTCAACAGCTGGACACTGTACCTGGGAAGACAAACCCAGATCACGTCTGCTGCCAACCCAAATGAAGTAAGAGTTGGTATTCAGTCCATCACCATCCATCCAAAGTACAACAACCCACTGTTCAATAATGACATCTCCCTGATGAAACTGAGCCAGCCTGTAACCTTCACTCCATACATTCGTTCGGTCTGCCTGGCATCCAAAGGGAGTGTCTTTCACAACGCCACATTCTGCTGGGCTACAGGCTGGGGAAACATCGGCAAAAACCATGAGTGCACCAGAACGTTCACAACTTAAAGATATGTGTTTGAAACGCATTTGAATGCACAGGGTAACATTTCTACAGTTCTAACCTCTATAAACACAACTCTGCAATAATTAATTACTCTGTAGATTTCATACTTTAATATATGTAGCTTTGACAGCCTGAGAACACCAGTGAATCTCTCGAAATCTAAGAAAATCTAAGAAAAACAAAACAAACAAAAAAATCTAAAAAAAACAAAGCAAAACAAGAGTAAAATTGTGTGTGCATTTTTTTTTTTATTAAGAAAGCAATCTATTCAGAACAATTTTAATTACTGTAATAAAAAGTCAATTATTTATAAATCATTTTACTCACTTTAATTAATGTTGATTTAAAACTACTTTAACTTCATTGCATTAAGATAAAAAACACATAGTTACTTAAGTAGGAATGAGTGGGATAAATATTGATATTGATTTTTGTGTGGATGAATCTTGTGAAGAAGACAAGAAGAGAAGAAGAAGAAGATAGAACAAGAGCGTAGAAGAACAGATGCGCACATTTAAACTGAAATGCTCTGATCTACCCTGCGAGGCATACGTTTGCATACACTTCCTGAACGTCTCATAAAACATTCAAAAATGTCAACATCTGGGAGTAAGAGAAGAGCAGACATATGAATAAATTTGAAAAGTGTGACGGTGCGAAAAAGTTAGGCGCGTTATGGTTAGGTTGAGGTTAATTCTGCATAATTATATCTTAACTAATATATCACATATCTTATAATTATATCACAATCTTATTTGTCATTGTTGGGTTTTGGGATGTGCTTAGAAATGGGGCATTAGATCTTTACTAATTAAGCGTTTTTTAGGGCCAAGTTTATTTTACAGTCAAAAAAAAAAAATCTATGTATTAAAAAGCAGCGTGATGGTTTCAAGGGATTTTTAAATCAAAAATAGTCTTTTTTTGACTAAAAGTTAAACTTTTTAATCTCAAATTAAAATCGTATGCTCTGAAGAACAGTGTGTTGAATTTGGAGGATTTTTAGCATTTTTAGCAGAAAAATCCTTATATTTTATTAAATTTTAAGGGCGAAAATGTCCTTTTTTCATGAAAAATTGTAGGGACATCAATCAGTGTGTTGTGTGTGCGGGGATAATCACCCATAGAAGACTTGCTGTCCAAGTGGACCCAGGGGGCTAGATACTTACTACTCCCTCGGGTGATATTTTATTAACACCGCTAGCTTGCCCGATATACAAAACAAAGGAAGAAAAGGCAATTATCTGCAAAAACCCCTTAACACACCTTCCATCGCACCATACACGCGCTATAGAAGCCAAACCTTCTTGTCTTTATTTATGGATATGATGTAAACACACAGATGAACTACAGAAGAATGCAGTTTCCCAGGAAATCTGTCGCGACAGTTTTAGTAATATTGTAATTACCGTCAAACAATTTTTTTTTTTGATTTTGTGGTGAAATGAGACATGGGCATGTTTTTGTCATTTTTTATTTATGTTCTTTCTTTATGAGTAGCTGTATGATTCTCATTTATTATTTATTCTTATAGTAGCCTTGTTATTTTTAATGTAAGAGTAGGTGCGGCCATTTGTAACTTGAATATGCGAATGTAGCTTCTTCTAGTTTTTTACTTATAGTGGCTAAGGAATCAGAAGTCTTGCACATTCACATAAAATAGCTTACTTCTGTGTTGCAAAATAAGGTGGATATTTTCTTATTTATATTTATTCTTTACTTACTTTCTTATCATACATAGTGTTCCCATTTCACATGAACAATGCTAAAAAAAAAATGAAAAAAAAAAATTTCACCACCGATTGTGGTCACAGCTGCTAGACTGAGGGTGCTATGGATCTTCCATTAGTGCTGTTGTGTTCCTAACTCTCAGAGTCTGTGTTTGACAGAACCATTGCCGGCTCCGCAGGCTCTTCAAGAGGTGGAGGTCCCGGTTGTGGGCAGCTCACAGTGCACCTGCCAGTATAAGCCAGTAGGTCATGCTACAATCACAGCACAGATGATCTGTGCAGGGAGAGCAGACAAAGGAATCTGTCAGGTGAGCACAGAAGCTTTTTTCCACCACAGAAAAAAGGGTAGTTGTGAATTCACAATCTGCACTTTTTTTTCTTGCAGTTCTGAGAAGAATTCAGAATTGCTAGGTGTCAGCTTGCAACTGAAAGATATAAACTTGGAATTCTGAGAAGAAAAATCAGAACTGTGAGAAATAAACTCAGAACTGTGTGAAAAAGGTCAGAATTGAGATATAAACATGCAATTTTGAGAAGAAAAGTCCAAACTGTGAGATATAAACTCGCAATTGTGAGGAAATAAGTTAATTTTTTATTCTGTGAGAGAAATAATCTTCCATAGTAACAAGCCTTCCACAATTCTGACTTTTTTTCTTACAATAGTGAGCTTATATTTTACAATTTGGATATTTCTTCTCAGAATTCTGAGTATATCTCATAGCACTTTTGACTTTTTTTCCTTGAACTGCGAGTTCATTTCTTGCAACTGTGACTATTTTCCCCCAGAATCTCAGAAATGTGAGAAAAAAGTAAGAATTGTGAGATACAAACTCAGAAATGCCAGGAAATAGTGAATTGTCAGACAAAAAGTTGTAGTTGCCATTTTTATTTTTTTGATTCCTTGGCAATCTTTTTTTTTTTTAATACACTGGCAGCGATTGAGAACTGGGGTTGTTAAGCTTCCAAAAGGCAAAAAGCACCATAAAAAAGTAGCAATCAAGCAGTGATCAATATAACAGTTGTTGTAAATTACAAGTCTCCTGAAACTGTATCATGATTGCAGCTGCATCAGGAACGGACCAAAAGTGTGAACTATTCCATTAAAGCAACGCAGCAGTTGTGTTTTCACTGCTCCTCTTTCTCTGTCTGCAGGGAGATTCTGGAGGTCCGTTACTGTGCAAACAGGGTTCTGTGTGGGTCCAGGCTGGAATCACCAGCTTTGGGACGAGTCTGGGCTGCGCCAAAGAAGGTTTCCAAGAGGTGTTTTCACGTGTCTCTGAGTTCCACACGTGGGTCACGGAGAACGTGGAAGGAGCCGTCATTGGCTTCGTGACCTTTTCGTCTAACGGCACAGACAGCAGCTTCACATGCTCTGCCACACTTCAGCTCTCACACTACTCTAATTTGATCATTCTCTTCATGATGCTCATCTCACACTTACAGTCACTTTAAACTGACTCACACACACGTGCAATGGGGCAGAGATGGGCACTCGAGTTAGTGACTTGGACTCGAGTCGCATTTTTATAGGCTTCAAACTTGACTCCGACCTGAAATGTCTCCAGACTTGACTCGACGCGAGGGAAAGGACTCGTGAAAATTTTAAAAGCAACTCGAGTCTTTTATCCTTATATAACTGATATTCAAAAGGCAGACCGCATCCGCACCCCGGCATCCATCCGGACTGCGAGCCGTAACACAGCACCATTTAAGTGAACAGCCCGTCAAAACAGCGGAGCGAATCACATAACAAGTGCTCAGGCTCGTTTATGGTAATTATCTTTCAGTGCTATATCCTCTAGTATTTTTATCAAAAGCCAAACGCGCTTTATTCAAGCCCTTTCAGCTCCGTGCGCTTTCTCTCTCTCACCGGACGCGCGCCAGCGCGGCGCCAGTTTAAAGCTGTGGATGACGCGGTTATTTTAACAACAACAGAAACAACAAAACACAGCAGAAAACAACAATGGTGCAAATAGTTATTTTCTATACTATCTATTTATCTATCTATAACTTATGACTCTGACTGTTCAAACCAGATGTGACAAGACGTTTCTGATCTACGTTTAGCATTATTAATCTGTAGGCTAAGAACATTTCAAAAGAATCATGTAATTATAATTTGGAAAATTGTTGTTAGATGGCTAGGATAGAACTTAAACTTTGAAATTGCTAGTTATCTTTCTTTTCTGCTCAAGATGAGAAGGTTTTGATTATTGTAGCTACATTGTTTTTAGATAATGCTTTTAAGTAGGCTAAAATATTAAAATAGTACAGATTTCGGCAGGAAAACCCTGAACAGAAACAGTTTTTTTTTCTGTCACATGGCCTCGCATGTATCTAAATGTAAAAATGCAATACATGTAAAACAAACAAAAAAAATGTTTTGTTGTTGTTGTTCGGACCTCTTCTTGGAAGAAATTATAGAGGCCACGCCTTGGAACTTTCATTGAATACCCCTGACTTATATAATAAATAAATACTTTATTTGTATGGTTTTGTAATATCTGTGTCACATATTTCCTTGTGTGTCATGGTAGATCGGACTCTTATTATATAATTTCATTTCAGAAAAATGTTTTGAACATGGTAATGGATTAAAACATAGCCTGTAAATAACAGGCTGGATGTACAATAACCTTACATCTTAACAACTCTCTTTTTTTACAAAGCAGATCATAGAATATATATTTTGTCTTTAACCGATAAAACAGCTTCGTAAATAGGAAGATTTCAATACATGAGGATTCTGAATGAGATTTTTTTAGAAAGCCATTAAATGACTTGAGACTCGACTCGGACTAGTGACCAAAGACTCAAGACTTGACTCAGACTCCAGCGATAAAGACTTCAGACTTGACTCGGACTCCAAGTTAAAGACTTGTGAACATCTCTGCAATGGGGTACGGGTAACAGGAACTTCTGACAGAGAAAATGCACAGTGAAATTCTGACCGACTTGAAAAAGTGACAAAATGCCAAAAAAAAAAAAAAAAGCATCTGAAAAATTAAAGCTCATGAGTGAATCACCCAAAAGTCCTTGTTCTGTTTTCTGTGACCAGTTAGCCTCTACTGGAAACATAACTACATCATTATGTGGGGAGAAATAATTTTTTATTGCAATCAACATACACATTTCAAAAGTGTCTATAGTGGATGTTACTGGTGAGCAGTTTTTGCACTTATGAAGTGGGAAGTTCTGATGGTTCAAGTTACGTTGGAAATATCATGCAAACTGAATGCAAATGAACACCACCACAATGTCATAACTGTGAGTGAGAAACTCTGAACTTTCTTTAAGCCCAGAGTTTCTGACCTGTCAGTGAGAAAAATTTACATGGACAGAATCGATGCAGCATCTGTAATGACGGTGAATTTCTTGAAATTCATGATTTTTTTTTCATTTATAATAAAACCAGCAAAGTTGCATGTACAAAAATATGACATTAATGTACAATTATGATAATTATGATCAAATATGTAATGATTACATTTACAGCACCTAAAAATGGACAAACACAAACACATCTGATGCACATTCTTTATTCATCATTTTGTAGAGGCAGAGTGCGAGATGAGAAGTCATAATTACAACTTCCCAACTTGTAAATACCCACCTCAAAAAATGTAGAACCGAAAGCTCAGGTGTCACAAAGCCTGTCAAGAAATGTTAGGGTCAAATTTCACTCCAGAGTCATAAGAAAACAAGGACCAATTAGGGCCATTACGTTTTTTTTTTATGACATTTTAGCCTCTAGATCTCATTACAATAATGTGCTGTGACATTTTACTTTTGATATTTTAAATGAAATACGTTCATTACATAACACAGTCTTTTTTTTATTATTTTTAAAGTCAAACATTAAAAGGCAGCAGAACACATACTACAAAGATGTGTACATATTTTTAAATAATATTTCATTTTTAATTTAATATATTTAAAATTTCATTTTTTGGAGTCAAATGTGACATTTTCTAGAAAGGTTTTGTAAAAATAATTAAAACTGATGAATCATTAAAAATCATTAAGATGCTAACAGATTGCTTTCTCTAGTTGTATATTAGTCCTTTTCTGTGCAGTTTTATAATAACTATCAAGTCTGTGATCTGAAACATCTCAAGTGCATAATGTAATTGAATAATTAATAAAGTAATAACACTAATACATTTGCTTCAGAGTTATATTGATGAAACAGAGACCATGCATGAACTTGTGCATGAAGGCAATCAATCAGTGTTTTGGTGAATTGTTTCTTTATTCTTTTGCAAAATATCTAGTGAAAAAGAAAACAACAAATGCAATACTGTAAAGGGTTGTAAACACAAAACAGGACAGATCATTAGACTGACTGCATGAAACGGGGGTGGATTGAATGATTTAATCCGACTGGTCAGTTACAATGACTCTTATGTTCTTTCACATCATTGTTAAATGACAGTGGGAAAATGCCTAGTGGAGCGATAGTGGCTGTGGCTCACAGAAATGATTCAACAGTGGAAGTGTGGCCAGTTGTGTTTCTTTAATAAGCGTGGTTGGCCACAAACAGAGACTCTCCCGCCGCTGATCCGGTGTCTCCTTTGGAGACATATTTACCGACGGCTGCTGCGCTGTTGTTCTGTAGAGGAAATACACACATGAGATTAGTAAAAACAGGAACAGTGAGCTGGCTTTCAAAAATGTTTGCAGATATCTACTGTTGCGCAGCACAAAGCAGAAATACTGTGTGACTAAACTAAATTACAGAGTGCATCAGTTGGGTTCCAGAAGTCAAAATCCCGTTAATTTTCTCCATAAGGGAGCTGATTTTAAACACTAATGTAAAAACTTTTAAAAATGACCTACTGTTAGCTATGAGGTTGTTATTTGATGATATATGCTTTTGTTGAAGCTGCATTATTTCAATTTATTTTCAAAATACTCATGTTTAACATTGAATTTCTTGGTGAAAAACAACCTTTCCCAACCAACTAACCTTACCTAAATAACCACCAGTCAGGAATCAAAACAAACAAATCACGCAAAAAAGATCTTTAGCTGCCCATCCCCTCCCATGAAGCACTGCGAATGACATAATCAAGTCTTAAACGACTTATTTGTGTATATCTGTATATATTTTGGAATAAATGTAAAATGTACTGTTTCTATATAGAAAATCAACATCTTTAAATGAGTAA
>NW_015540950.1:419057-423193 GCF_001515605.1 Sinocyclocheilus anshuiensis
ATATATATATATATATATATATATATATATATATATATATATATATATTATTTATGTCATTTGCAATGCTTGATGAGATGCAATGCTTCTTTCCCTCAGATTCACAGTCTTGTACCTTCATCTTTTTGTCTGGATTTCAAATACTTTATGTTTTTGCTTCAAATTAAAGTTTGTAATGACGGGATTCACCCCATAGCAGGTTAGTTTGGTTCATGGCTTAAAACTCTTTCTTGAAGACTTTTTAAAAATCCTTTTAAGAAAAATTAGTAGGGAAAACACTTCAAGATGACTAAAAAAGTGACCTCTACAAACATATGTGGAGTGGTATTTTGAACATGGGAGGAAAGAGGAAACTAACTACAGTGATTATTAAAAACATTACGTGGAGTGTAGCTCAAAAAGAAGGTTGGGAAATGTTACAGCTGCTATTAGTGGTCTGTCATACTTATATACATATATGATCCCAAAATCACTTGAGGAACTGGCATCACAGATCATAACTGTTCACTGGCAAACTCTCATCTGCTTTTCAATGTCTTTGTGAGGTTGTTTACGTACTATGGCTCTCTTGACAAACTCCTCCTGGCAGGCCTTGCCGTTCTCCTTCTTGCCCCCCCAGGCTTTCAGTGCGGAGGCTTGCAGGGCCCGGCCGTAAGAGAAGGTGAGGGCCCAGGGTTTGCTTAGGGGACACTGGTTAATGGTGCTCAGATTGATCGAGGCCTCCTCCTCGCTCTGGCCTCCGGACAGGAAGGTGATGCCTTTGGGAGCAGAAGATGGTAGAGGTTGGCATTTTGATCTTTGTATTGAAGTTTAAAATGTGCTAATTTATAAATGAGAAGCTATTTGGATTATAAATGATTAGTTTATAAATGATTAGTTTTTCCCTGTTTAAACATGTTTTCCCTGTTTAATACTGTAAAGCTGCTTTTACACAATCTGCATTGTGCATTATTATGTTAAGTTGCTATTACTAATTGAAGCAGCATTTTATACCAGAATGTCAATACACAAATCACAGACCACTAAATCAAATCATAATTGAATCATGGCAATCCACAAATATTGTATTGCTGTCTAAGAGAATCAATGTCAGACTCGCCCAATATAAAAAAAATAAAAAATAAAAAAAAAAAAGTGACATGATATATATAGAGTGACAATATATAGTCACATTCAATTCAGTTTTCCAAGATATTTATATACCAAATACTAGCGTTGTGGGATTAGAGGTGATGATAATCACTGCATTCCATTCTGAAGGGCTCATCTCTAATCTCTCATTACTTTAAAGTGTTTACCCTGGTGTAGGGGACTACAAACTGTTCCTTCAAGCACACTTCTGCAGCATCTTACTGAGACAACTACAGAGGCGCTGTTTGTCCCACAATTAAACCTGTGCACTTCGACTTGGAAGGACCCTTCAATATAGCGGCCATGATTGTTCTCATTGGGAAGTGCCCTTTGGAGACAGATTTGTCCCGCTTGGGACGCAGCGCAGGTGGAGCAACTCACCGGGAACGGCCGGCGGAACGGTGCGGCGCAGGGCGGTGACGGTGGACATTGCGATCTCCTGAGGAGAGTACTTGTGGGAGCAGGAGTGGCCAGCGGTGACCATGTTGGGTTTCAAAAGGGTTCCCTCTAGATACACATGGTGATCTGACAGAGCCTTGTACAGAGCTGCCAGGACCTTCTCCGTCACATACTGGCATCTCTTCAGATCGTGGTCACCATCAGGCAGAATCTCGGGCTCCACGATGGGCACGATGCCATGCTGGTGGAGACAACAGCAACCAGTGTAAATTAATTGTGACACCTTGCCTATTTGAATGCTTTAAGTCACAGACAGCAGAGAAACAAACAAGAATTATAAGTGCAACAAAAAGCAAATATAGCCATACAAAATATTTGCCAAAAACATTCAAATAATGTTTATTCATGTTTATTGATTATTTCATAATTCATGTCATGTCAGTAATTTTGCATGTTTTTAAGCCTGTGCAGTTCAAGATAATATTGATGACGTTCAATTTTGTATTTGTTGTAAAGCGTTTTTTGCACACAATGAGCTATTACAAGAAAATGTACAAAAACAATTTTCGTATTCGTTGTTTTCACATAACATCATAGCCTTGTAGGAACACCCACTTGGAGTGCAAAACAAGGTTTTCCTCCGCTGCCCACCAATTATTTTTACCAAGTTCGTACTAATATGCTAAATTATTGAAAGATCAAATTCAGTATGTCACCTTATTGATATACAGACAAGTAGATGGGCCCAGAATAGGAACGCAACATGCTATATTGCACATTTCCCATATTTAATTCCCATATTTAAACATTTAATGCTTAGTGTGGGTTAATACATTAAGCAAATTCAAGTATACAAATTCAGAATACACTTTGCTATAAAAACATTATATGCAACATGCAATTTAGCCTGTTGCGTTTATATTCTAAAGCTCTTCTGCATGCATCTTCAATAAGGTGTATATTGGATTTGATCTTTTTTTAAACTGTTCCACTGTTTTTTTGTCATTGAAATACTGCAGCGGGTGATGTATATGGATCACAAGTGGCCAAAAACTGCAGTTTGGTCATATAACTTTGTTTTTATTCTTTAGAGGGATGATCTAAACATTCATGGCTTGAAACAGATGGAAAATTGACACAGCTGCATGTTATGGATGTTTTGCGCACCAGTCGCGTGACTGAAAACTATGAATTGTGTTCATAGAGTTATGTGTTATGTCGCAGGCTGTAAAGTGGCTCACCATCTGGCAGATGCTGGCATAGCGGGCGAGTACATTAGCATTCTCAATGATAGCCAGATGAGATGGAGTAGTGGGTGTGATCTTCAACACGCAGCGCCATTTAGCAAAGTCAGCCCCATCTTTTTTATACTGAGCGCAGCGCTCATACAGCCCATCCAGACCTGAGGTAGACACGTGTGAACATTTGTGAAAAGACAGAATAAAACTCATAAATGAAAGGATACGAAGAAAGGTCATCCATACCCTGTGTGGTCGTCTCTCCGTTGGTGCCAGCCAGAGGTACAACACCCTTGTCCACCTTGATTCCGACCACCATGCCTCTCTCCTTGATCAGCTGAGAGAAAGGCTTGCCATCGTCAGTCTTCTGATAGAGCGTCTCATGGAAAAGGATGACTCCGCCGATGCAGGGCAGGATGCGGTCGTCTGAGGTGAAAAGCAGCTGACGGTACAGCCTTCTGTTCTCTTCTGTGTTCTCGGCGTTAATGCTCTGGAAGCGCTTTGCGATGCTGCCTAAAATGACACACAGTAAAAAGAAAGCCAGAGAATAAGGACAGAATTCTCCATTTGCATGAACTAGCATTTTGAAAGCCTATAAGTATTTAAGTGTTCGTGCCTGTGGACTCATCAGCTGCAAGAATTCCCTTTCCTGGCGCGACGATCCTCTGAGCGATATCGCTCAGCTCTTTCTTCTGATCGGGGCTCAGGAATGGATATGCGTGAGGCATCTTTACTGGAAGGAGGAAAGTGAAATCAGGAACAAAGCAGATGGTAGCCAAATAAATTAATGTGATAGGGGTGCAATACACTGATGTTATCAGATAATACTGTGGAACATACTAACGAAACATGAAGTACTAATTCCAGTGTCAGTAGTGTCATCAAAAAGATGGTTGTTTTCAAACAGGTTTCCTGAATACTTTCCCAATCGGTTGGCCACTGGTTGGTCAAACAGATAATTCTGCACCAAACTCTCTCCACTGGTTTAGTCAATGTTGGGCAGGAAAACTAGCCTGTCAAAAGAGTGCTGCAAGGATGACATGTTTTTGGAGGTGAACCCATATGTTTGCATCACCCTAGTTTGACAAAAAACATCCCATTAGCTTTGGGATTGCCAAGAATAAGCACTGTGACCAACAAAAGTTTATGATTCTTACATGCTTTGTTCATCTTGATGATCTTCACAAAGCCTAAATACAATTGCCCAAAGTAAAAAGCTAAATTTAAGCTACAAACAAATGACACCATGGTTTCACGATTTCAGTGTCAATCTTTGTCTATTTCAGTCTTTATTTAAATTTCTACAAGTTGGAAATTTTAAGTTAAAGTAGTTTGTAGTAAAAGTCAGGGGCGCCGTAAGGCTAATGG
>NW_015540950.1:423531-435501 GCF_001515605.1 Sinocyclocheilus anshuiensis
TTTTTACAGAGGGGGGCCCGAGTAAATATGCTTTTCAGGGGGCCCACAAACCATCTGCCCCTGGTAAAAGTATAAACACAATAAGGCTGTCAAAGCGGATTAGTGAGTAGATGAGTTCTGTTTTTAGTCCCATTTAGTGACATTTCAGCAACCACCTTTTTTATCAGAAACATGAAAGCTTAAATAAATATGGAGTATTACTGATGTTTTTTAGGTTGTAGAATAAAACATGAAAATGTCTTTAGCTTGTGTTCACCACAGACCTTATTTCAGGCATTTAACTAAAAGCACATTAAAAAACCCATTGACTAACTCGTTTCGTTGTGTTAGGACTCATTCCTGCAGTGCTTTATGGCTTACTTAAAGTTGGTTTTGTTTAAGCTGATATAGGAGAAAGTATTTTAATGCTGAAAAAATACACACATGACCTTTAGTGATTACAATACCATGGTATTTCTTTGATATGTCCAGAGAAATTAACATTTTATGTCAAAGAAAAATGAAATAAACAAGCAAAGTGTGTATGAACGTGTAATTTGATGTAGAAGATATAATGTATTAAAAATCATAACCTACACTTTTAGCATTGAATGTATTTAGTGATCAACCACTCTTTGTCTCTTCCAGGAGCTCTAATTTGAGGGATAAGCTTCTTTATGCTGACACCTACATCTCTTCTCTGACTACTCTTGTCGATGCCCAGGATAATTTTCCATGTCACAACTGTACTTCCTGTACTAAGTATGTTAAATGTAAATCATTTACACATCCTCGTACACTAAAAACCTATAAGATTAGACAATTGGTCACTTGTAAGAGTACATATGTTATTTACATTATCATCTGTCCATGTTTACAACTATATGTTGGCAAAACTATACAAGCATTATGCACAAGAATGATTGAACACACAAGTGCCATTAGGAGACAGGATGATACATCTTCAATTTCTTGTGACTTTAAGTCTGCCAGCCACTCTTTGTCTGACAGTTCCTGGGCATCGAGAGATTCTACCTCATAGAAGAGGCGGAGATAGAGATAAGAAGTTGTTGCAAAGGGAGGCTTTCTGGATCTTTGAACTTAAATCTTTATTTCCTGAGGGTATGAATGAAGAACTAGAACTCTCTTGTTTTTTGTAAAAATTGGTATTGTCGTTACTGCTTTATCTTCTCTCTCTCCTGCTGTGTTTGGTGTATTTGTAATGTCTGGTCATTCTTTGAAGTTGTATACTTGTAATATTCTGCTATATATGTGAATGATCAAACTTTCTTGAAATTCTGCTTGTGATTAATTGAGGTTTACCCGAGATAATTTAATTCAGCTGATTGTCTTTAATTGTTGACCTATTTAAAAAGGGTGAATGTTGTTTGTTAAGTGAGCACTGAAGATAGCAATGTGCTGAAACGTTTGCTTGCTTGCTCGTGTCCATCTGTTTTTAATTCACATGCACTTTGCACTTTTGCACAATGCAATTTATAAAAATTAAAAAGATGTTTTTGTAGACTTTTTAGTCTTGAGTGGATCAGTGTGCGGTTAGCCACCCTCTTGCTCAATGTCAAAGAAAAATTAAATAGACAAGCAAAGTGTGTATGAATGTGTAATTTGATGTAGAAGATATAATATATTAAAAATCATAACCTACACTTTTAGCATTGCACTCTTGGTTGTTGCAGGAAGTACTGTAATTTCCTTTTTGGATTAAAATATCTGCTAAAAAATGAATGGTGACTCAAAGGGATGTTGTGATGAGGAAGTGTCTTAATTAACTTTTAATCTAAATACAAAGTTTTTTATTTTTTATTTTTGAACCATATCTCAAAAAACTGCCTGCAGTGGTCAGACATGCATGACTTGAAAACTAAGATCCTCCCTTTTTTTTTGAGAACTTCTACTTTTATTTATGAGTGTATAGGGAAACATACTGTGACTGTACTTAAATCCTGCTCTTCGTCTTTATGTTTCTTTCTTTTCATTTCCTCCTAATGACTGTCACTTACTCCCTCTTTCTGTCCTCCTCAAGAGTTCTGTACGTGTAAAGCCTTGCTACTCTCATTGTTGACCTTTATGTGAGTTATGTAGGACAAGCTCTTTTCCTGTCACACCCTTCATCCACTGATTCTACCTTTGCCCTTTTTGACACTTCTGCCTAAGAGTTCAGACTATATATAAACTAGTGCCTACCAGCTGCACTAGTGTTAACATGCTGTTCTTGCACGAGAGTATATATATCCAAAAAGTACTTATGCATATTGTTTTCTTTTGTTCTGTTTGTTCCATTGGTGAACATTGCAGGCTGCAACCAATACGTGTTTGATAACAATAAGTGCAATAAGTACTATGGGTTATTGTACAATGAGTACAATAAGTATTTGATTTTTTCTACACTTGAACCCTCAGAGACACAAGCATTGATACTGATGATATATTATTTTTATAATTAACGATTATAATGAGCCACTGGTTATAAAAAAAGCTAAAAAATGGTAGTAATATGAGAAAAATGCAATCATATAGAAGGCCTAGTACAGTTGCATTGACCTTTGTAACATTGGGCTGACGGATGCATGCCAGTGCAGTTTAGTCAGATTCATTAGATTGTTTTGAATCATTCCAAATGAATCATTTAGTTTCATTCATTAATGGTTTAGCTATGATTTACTAAATGGCTCTGTTGTGTGAACATCATTAAAATCAGCTGAAGATTTTGCATTTCTGCAATAGGTAGAAAAATGGTCTTATTTTTACATAGAGATATATATTGCTTTGAAATATTGCCAATTTAATCATTAAACATCTTGACCATGTTTGATCTAATGGTGTCAATACTGGTAGTGAACATACTGGTATGCTGTGAGATTCAAATTGTAAAAATAATATATTTAAATTAATTTAATTAATTAATTAATTAACTAACTAATTTATTTTAATTTAATTTAATTTAAAAGTATTAGAAAAATTAATATTGTTTAATTGCTTTAAAGCATTAAAAAGATCTTGCACCAAAAGCCAATTACATAGAAGCCTTTAGATATATAGTGAGCTTTCTGCGATATTTAGCACTATACCAGCAACATCATGATAACAATTATAACAGTTCATCAGGTTAGGCGCTTTGTTGCAGTTCTGAGTTCAGTAACCAGGAAGGAAATATATAACTCTTGCTTCCTCCTCCACTTTTAATTTGAAGTGTTTTGCTCTGATAAAGCCACCACACAGCCATACTCTCCTATTTCTGTTATCTTATTCATACTCATTAGCACTGTGATAGTCTTTTAATATCAATGTCCTGTTAAGACAGAATTTAGATGCATTTTAAAATTAATTTCTTACCTTTCTTGCTGAAAGGAGCACCGACAAAATGGAGCGACCCTTGAAGCGAAGGAGAGAGAAAGAGAAGGGGAGAGAAGAAAAGATCTGGCACAGACCACAACAGCTGCCTGTCTGACTGGCCACTGTATTTATCCAGCATTACGACCCCTCACATTCAGCTGCCCTGCTAAAATTAGCCCTATCCTGACACTGGAGATGGGCGACAACATTCCCAAACATGCAAGAGAGCGAAGGAGACCAACTGAAGAGAGTTTGTGGAGTCAAAAGCCTTACAGTCGAGTGTGCTCTTGTGGAAATACGTTAAAGGCTGCATGGAGATGTCTAAAGAGGGAGAAAGGCAAACACATTGGATTATATAAACAAATAGTTTGGGAAACCTGTTTGTTAAAAAAAAAATTGCAATTCCATTTGGTCCTACTAGTCAAAGGGAATTACACAGCAGATGTAGAGTCTGTATTTGTAGTTACTTTGGACAAATAAAAGGACACTTAAAACATTCTTCTTGTAATTGAAATATTTTTGGTGTGTGTGGGAATATGGGAACATCATGCAGGAGCAATAGTTGATGTACCTCTATTTACATGATCAAAACTCCAAAAACATTCCTATACATAAACTTCAAAGCAGGTTCCAGGTAAAATGAACATGAGAGGCAGTAAAACACCAACAACTTTTATTGCTGTTCACACAAATCATGATTACAGGAGCAGATTATTGATTAATAAAGACTTAATGGTTCCTTGCACAGTACTGTGTTTTTAGCTCATGAATGCATGATTTGTGAACTAATATATTTTGATCTTTGCATCACAACCAGCTACATATGTCTGGCTTTTCTAAAAAAGTACATTTGCTAGGTAGCTCAGCTGCAGAGCAGATGCAGAATGCTCCGGTAAGAGCCTTGTGAAAGTCATAACTTTATTTCAGATGCGATAGGGCATTAGCTTTTTAGCACCACTAACCTTTTTGGACATTTCATTTCCTAATTAGAATGCCCAATGTAATGAAACGTTGCCAGATTCATGTTCATATCTTTTGGATGAAATTTTACTTTTAGCCGCATGCATGGCACATTTCACCTGGCAATTTTCATGAAACATGCAAGAAGCAACATAACATCATAGGCACGATTTTATAGTGAGCACAGGATGGTGTTTGTCCTGGGATTATATTAATTTTGTAGGCGTCAGGAAAGTGTCATTTTGACTGTTATATGACAAGTATTTATCAAATTTATTCATAAAGTGATTTTAATATGGATATTTTACAAAGCTCAACATTGATCCACCGAGGCCTCACTATATAGCTTTAATACCAATATATAACTTTAATACATGCTCACTGCAGGTATTAAAGCTATATATTAAATATAGTAGAAAAGGTAAGTGCCTACAACAGGGGAGCATAAAGAAAACTGCCTTACAACATGCAGTTTTACCCATTGACAAATGAGCATTCAGTAAGCAAATATTTAATAAAGACATAATAGAGAATGTGAGAGATGGTTAGTAGCTGTATTCATAACCTGCTGGAGACACTATTACATTTTTTTTCCTAAAATTAACAATTGCCCAAATGTTTGTAGATATTCAGTAATCACCATTATACGCTTTCTGGATTTATAAGAGCATGGGTAGGTCACGTGTATTGATTTAAACTTTAAACCAGGGAAATTTCCAATCTGTAATAGAAAAACATTGAATGTGTTTGACACTGTGAGCAGAATAAAAAAAGAAAGATAGGAAGACATAAAGGAAGAAAGACATAAAAGACAGAAAGCAGGAAAGAGAAATTCAACACTGTCCTCTTTTGGAAGTTAAAAATTGAAAAAAAATCCTTTTATGGTAATCTCTTTTAAGGTACAAAGGTCAATAAATTCTCACTATGTGAGTGTCGGCAAATTTTTATTTTCACCAAGAAACTTTCTGAACAAACCGATGTCAATTATTTTTCTCATCTTAACAGATGGTCTGACTAAGCACATAGAACATTTTCTTTAAACCACCAAAGTCTTTCCGCTCTGCTGTGGTTTTGTACTTCATTGTGAATGACCACACAGTCATTTTTAAAATTACAACATTTACAACTACTTACAAAGTAGATTTTTTCTCCATTTCTGTCACAGATGGAGGTTTGGTTCCTTGCCACTGTCTCCTTTGGCTTCCTTATTTGGGGACGCTTAATTTTTGACAACACTAACAATTGCACAGATACTGTTTGAAGAGAACTGAACTGAACAGGATAATGGCATCACTGAATCACTGAACTGACTTGAACTGAAAAATTGGCTGTTATTATTGTCCTCTTCTTAGAGCTGATTCACAGCAGAATTGAATTTTTCTTTGCGTTACCGACACCTTTTTTCTGTTTAACAGTGTAAAGCTGCTTCGACACAATCTGTTTTGTATGAAGCGCAATATAAATGAAGGTGACTTGATCATTCATAGTTAAGAATAAGGATTTATGAGAAAATCCTTCACTGAGAAATGATAAAGGGTGGTTTATTTCTTGAGAAATTGGCAGTTTGAGAGTTTTTTTTTATTGTGTTGAGGTTAAAGTAAATTAAAGCGAAACTAATGCTGTCATGAACTCACAGAAAGTTAAAAAGTGCTCAGAGCCAGCTGCTGTCACAAACTAGGTGTGTACACACACACAAAGATGAAAATAAGACATTTACATTTAGTCATTTAGCAGACGCTTTTATCCAAAGCGACTTACAAATGAAGACAATAGAAACAATCAAACCAACAAAAGGGCAATACTACGTAAAAGTGTACAAGTTTTTTTTTTTTAAATAATAAATAAAAAGAAAACACGTAGATAGAATAGAAAAAGAATAGGGAAGGCTACTGTTGGAGGGTCATTTTTATAATAAAATAAAATAAGTAGATAGAACAAAAAAAGAATAGAGAATGTGTTAGAGGCTTTTAAATTTTTTTATAGAAAACAAGTAGTTTGAATAGAAAAGAGAGTGCAAGTGTTAGAAGAATGCAAGCAGACCGCAAGCTTCTAGAGGGCACATAAGTCTTAAGTAGTGAATTTAGGTAAAGGGGTGCTGAGCCAGTCATGGTTTTGTAGGCAAACATCAATGCCTTGAATTTTATGCGAACAGCAATCGGTAGCCAGTGCAAACTGAATAACAGAGGTGTGACATGCTTTCTTTTCTGAGACCTGAAAAACCAAAATTCCCTTGATCTTTTGCCATATAAGACACCATTGTACTATAAAAACATCCAGTAAGTTTCAGAACTCATAACTTTCTCATTAGTCTAAAAACAGGTTATATTGAGGCCAATCTGCCAAAATGACAGGTTTTGGAAAGTGCCACTTTATGTCGTAATAGTGTGGTTAAGCACCACCTCCGCTGAAGAAGATCAATGCTTGCTTCTACATCGCTGCCTGTATAGCTCCGCCCACAGATTCTACATCACTGCCTGTTTAGCCCCGCACACCAATTCTACATCGCTGCCTGTTTGCCCCGTCCACTGATTTGCGCATATAGTGTAAGTAACGAGAGAGGCAAACATGCAGGTCTACGCAGAAACCACATGATAAAGATGGCTCCGAAGACAAGAAGATGCTGCGCAGTGCCAAGTTGTGGAAAAACAAACAAACAAACAAACAAAAAAACAAGTTGTGTTCCGATGAGGGAGGTTAAAAACGGTGCAAAAAATTGTCTATTACTTTTAAAATATAATGTTTTTTGATGTAAAAATCTTGATAACATTAAAAGGGGACCTCAGAGAACAGTACAAAATAATAAAAAAGGCAGTTCACGACCCCTTTAAAGACTAATCTTGTAGCCACATTCTGGATTAGTTGCAGAGGTTTGATAG
This sequence comes from Sinocyclocheilus anshuiensis, assembly GCF_001515605.1. Lineage (NCBI taxonomy): Eukaryota > Metazoa > Chordata > Actinopteri > Cypriniformes > Cyprinidae > Sinocyclocheilus > Sinocyclocheilus anshuiensis. The sequence continues at coordinate 430,698 of NW_015540950.1, forward strand.
AACTAGCTGGAAGACCTGCCAAGAGAGCATTGCAGTAGTCCAGCCTGGACAGAACAAGAGCTTGAACAAGGAGTTGTGAAGCATGTTGCGAAAGAAAGGGCCTGATCTTCCTAATGTTGTATAAGGCAAATCTGCAGGACCGGGCAGTTTTAGCAATGTGGTCTGAGAAATTCAGCTTATCATCAATCACAACTCCAAGGTTTCTGGCTGTCTTTGAAGGAGTTATGGTTATTGTGCCTAGCTAGATGGTGAAATTGTGGTGACGCAATGGGTTTAATGAAACCACAAGCAGTTCTGTCTTGGCAAGGTTGAGTTGAAGGTGATGGTCCTTCATCCAGCAAGAAATGTCGGTTAGACAAGCTGAGATGCGAGCAGCTATCATCGGATCATCAGGGTGGAACGAGAGGTAGAGTTGAGTGTCATCAGCATAGCAGTGATATGAAAAGCCATGTTTCTGAATGAGAGAACCTAGTGATGCCATGTAGATAAAAAAGTGAAGTGGTCCAAGAACTGAGGCACCTCAGTAGCTAGATTTTGTGACTTGGAAACCTCACCCCTCCAAGATACCTTGAAGGACCTATCAGAGAGGTAAGACTCAAACCACTGCTGTGCGGTTCCTGAGATGCCCTTTGCCAATAGGATTGACAGGAGGATCTGGTGGTTAACCATGTCAAAAGCAGCGGACAGATCCAGCAAGATAAGTATTGAAGATTTAGAATCCGTTCTTAGGGCTTCAGCAACTGAGAGCAAGGCAGTCTCGGTTGAATGTCCACTTCTGAAGCCAGACTGGTTGCTGTCCAAGAGGTTTTTCTATGTGAGAAAGGCAGAGACTTGGTTAAACACAACTCATTCAAGTGTTTTTGCAATGGAAAGAATAATGGATACCAGTCTGTAATTCTCTAAAAGAGCTGGGTTAAGAGTGGGTTTCTAAAGTAGTGGGGTTATCCAAGCCTGTTTAAGTGTTGAAGGAAACACCAGTGTGAACGGATGTGTTATTGATGTGAGTGAGTGCAAGTACAACTGAAGAAGAAATGGCTTGAAGTAGATGAGATGGAATAGGATCAAGTTGACAAGTAGTAGGATGACTGGAAAGGATAAGTTTGGAGACTTCTGCCTCAGAGAGTGGAGAGAAGTATGTGAACAAATATGTTTGCTGGTAAGATGTGCTTGACAGATTGTGGTGTGGAAAACATCAAGTCAACATCAGTCTCTGTTTTCCATGACCGAGTTGGCTGCTTTGCTTTGGCTCTCTTTGCAACAGTTTCTTTAACACTGTTATTCTCACATCTGAAATAAAAGAAGTAAGCATGCTGTATACACAAACTACATTATTAACATTATTGTGATGTTCACTGATACTAGTACTAATTTATGGAAACAAAGAACACAATTACCACATAGCACACATAGTTTACCATAAAGCAAATAAATCAAATTAAAGTAACATCTGTAAAATAGTGAATGCACACTTACTCTAAGATTCTGAATGGAGTTGAAAACTGAACGAGACCTGTGTCCCCTTCCTGTGTGAGATGCAGGTGAAGGCAAGAGTGGTGTATTCACAGTCCTAAAAGAATTTTATAAACAATTTTTATTAACAATTTTCCCCACAGTACCTTAGTATAGTATGCATACTTCATGAGAAAACAGAATGCAAACATTTTAACACTATCAACCACAAATAATATTACCATATTGTCTAGGCATAATAAAAGTACAATTACTATACTGTGCACTTACTCAGTATGATTTTCCAGCGAACTCAAAACTGAACGACACGTGCGTGCCTTTCTTCTGCAAGATGCTGGTGATGCAGCCACAGTCCTAAACGAAAATAGAAACAGTTGTTAGCAATTACCAGAAGATGCATAGCTGATAATAAATTGCATCACTGATAAGAAAGGACGTGCGTATATGTCTGACGATGCATCACTTATTTACAGCTTATTTGATACATTTACACCTCAGACTATCGCGAACACCAGTGACCGGGTACAACACATTCAAAACATTTACACCAGAGTAGATATTCGTTAACAGATGCTAAAAATAAATTATTGTTAAGCACGTTATAAAGATCTTTGCAAGCAGAGCCTATAGTAAAGTTTAGTCTAAACATTCTTACTCTAACATTATTAACATTATAACTCATATTACTTTTATATCGTTGCTGTCTATTTTATAGAACATTAAAAAAAACATCCTGGCATTGTGAGACATTAGATGCAGTGAATTAATCTTCATAATGTTTCACTCGATTATACATTTAGTCAGGAATCATGGTTTGGAAAACTAATGCAAGTAGGCTTAATAAAAAAAAGACTTACTCGTGTAAATGATATTCTCCACTGGAGGAAAATCCAAAGCTTATTCCTCTCAGCGCCTCTTCATCTGAGGTAAATTCTGCCTTATTCCTTTCAGCTCCTCTTCATCTGAGGTAAATTTTGTCTTATTCCTCTCAGAGTGTCTTCATCTGAGGTGAATTCTCTTATTCCTCTCAGCGCGTCTTCATCTGAGGTGAATTCTGTCTTATTCCTCTCAGCGCGTCTTCATCTGATGTGAATTCTGTCTTATGCCTCTCAGCGCGTCTTCATCTGAGGTGAATTCTGTCTTATTCCTCTCAGCGCGTCTTCATCTGATGTGAATTCTGTCTTATGCCTCTCAGCGCGTCTTCATCTGAGGTGAATTCTGTCTTATTCCTCTCAGCGCGTCTTCATCTGATGTGAATTCTGTCTTATGCCTCTCAGCGCGTCTTCATCTGAGGTGAATTCTGTCTTATTCCTCTCAGCGCGTCTTCATCTGATGTGAATTTTGTCTTATTCCTCTCAGCACGTCTTCTTCCAGAAACGAAGTAGCCATGATGAACTTGAGGAAAAGTCTTGCTGCTTTGTTTGCAATGATGTGGGTGTTTACGTGCCGCCCGTCTCACATGGACTATTGTAATATCAAAAGCGAAATCGGCTCGTGGGCGTGATCTAATTAGAGATAATGAAGGCAGACGGGCAAGGCTTGACATCACGTTGGTTTCGTACTGATTACTTTGTCACATAATATTTGTTTTCAACAAGACTTTCTTCGTTTAAAAGTAGACATGTCAAGCTTTCTATAGATATATCTATCATGTATGTGTGTCAAATATTCGCTGAGTTTCAGTTCATTTTAGTGACGTGTTTCAAACAGAAATGCGCGGAGAATGAGACGGCTGAAAGCACACCCTGTTTATTTTCTTTATTTTACAAAAGCACAATGTTTTGTTGATATTGTAAGTGTACACAAATAAAAGTAGACCCTTCACAGATTTAAATGCTGTATTACTCTTATATGTACAATCAAGTATGACAGAGCATTTTAAGTTCTTTTCGCTGTTATCATTAAAATCTGCAAGTGGCACCACCACAACCCCAGGAGGTTAATAAATCCACAGGCAGAAGAAAAGCAGGAGATTAACACAAATCAACATCAATACCGGAACTAAGGAGCTAGGGTAAAACAAAGGGCTTAAATAAGGTAATTAGGGAGAACTGAAACAGATGTGGAGCTAATTAATCAAAAACCATGGAAACTAATAGAAAAGGGAACAGAACCAAAACAGAACAACCGTGACAAGCATATAATGTTGGGTACATTTTCCATTTGCTTTTTAATGGCTTATTTTGAAGAATGTTTTGAAATTTAGCATGATTCAGAAGCGTCTTAAAATTCTCAGACCAATTTTGAGATCTTCCATTCAAATTCAGTATCACCAACTGCTCAGAGTTTTCCTCTGATTCCTTGGGTCACGCAGAGTTCATCGAACACTTAGATCAATAACACATTTTGTCCAGTTATCACCTTAGACAAATCCACACAAAACCGACTAAATACATTTTTGTTTTTTTAATTCCTTAATGCCAATGCAGAGTGAAAATTTCACTGTAATTTTCAGTAACTCTTAGAGCATGTTACATCGTACAAGTGACTGTCTTTATGATAACATTATTAAATTATTCAAACAACTGATCTGTTTAAAACTCAGATTTATTCAGGATTGAAACACCATTGCTGTGTGTTCCTCGGATATGTGCGATGGTTGATTTTCCTTTGGCCCTGTCATTTGACAGAGCCAACAGTACACTGTACAGTGTATATAAAATTAAAGAAGTTACTCTGTATTAACTTCTTGTTCATTGAACTGTTGCATAACTACAAGCAACACTGCAGTCTCAGTCATGCAGTCACACAATGATATTGCATTCCAAAAACATACAGTATTTCTTGAAGTTTTTTCATTTCCTGGTTCATCATGACCTTTGATTATATCTCTCTCATTTTTGCTTAGTCATTCAGATCCGTTATGTCCATTTCCTCTGCGTTTTTGGCTGTCCCTCCTTAGTTGTATGTACTGACTCTTGCATCTTTCTCAATAAAAGCTCGTTCTGTCTTTGTTTTTCATATATTAGGAAATTCGGACCTTTCATGTCACCGTTGCCTCTGACCCTGATATGACCATGGATTGGGATTTCTGCCTCTTTTTGTACCTGTTTTGTGGTAAGACCAAAACATTATGTAATGTGAACTTTTTCAAATGTACTTTTTCAAAATAAATGTAGAGTAGCACCTCTTGACCAAAAGAAGAAATATAAATTGTTAAAATGTACTTATGTACATAATGTACAAAATGTACAAAATTTGTACTTATTATCTATGAAACTGTTACCGGTTTAATGGTAAACCATGAACCATGATAAGAAGACTAGTTAGGTACGCAGGAGCTAACCCATTAAGGGCCTTATAGGTAAGTAATAATATTTTGTAACTGATACGG
>NW_015540950.1:435697-437467 GCF_001515605.1 Sinocyclocheilus anshuiensis
GAGTTAATAATATTGAGAAGCGGTTCTTCTGCTACAGGTAACAACTCTTTCAGTAATTTAGTGGGTACAGGATCTAATAAACATGTTGTTGGATTAGATGCAATAATAAGTTTATTTAGCTCTTCCTGTCCTATAGTTGTAAAGCACTGCAGTTTATCTTTTGGTGCGATGAATGAAGCTGAAGTATTATACGCTGTAGAATCTACATTTGCTATTGTATTTCTGATGTTATCTATTTTATTAGTGAAGAAATTCATAAAGTCATTACTAATAAACTGTGATGAAATATTTCGATCGGGTGGCATCTGATTATTTGTTAATATAGCCACTGTGCTAAATAAAAACCTTGGATTGTTTTGGTTATTTTCTATGAGTTTGCGGATATGCTCGGCCCTGGCAGCTTTTAGAGCCTGTCTATTGTTGTACGTACTGTTTTTCCATGCAATTCTAAAAACTTCCAGGTTAGTTTTTCTCCATTTGCGCTCAAGACTACGAGTTTCTTTCTTGAGAGAATGGGTATTACTGTTGTACCATGGTACAGTACGTTTTTCTCTATTACTGTTGTACCATGGCGCAGTACGTTTTTCTCTAACCTTTTTCAATTTGATGGGGGCAACAGCTTCTAATGTATTAGAGAAGATAGTGCCCATGTTGCTAGTCATTTCGTCTAGTTCATGTGTATTTATGGGTACACAGAGCAGTTGAGATAAATTAGGCAGGTTATTTCTGAATCTATCTTTAGTGGTTGGAACAATAGTGCTTCCTAGACGATAACGAGGAGCCATATAGTTAATATCAGTAATACGCAGCATGCACGATACAAGGAAATGGTCAGTAACATCACTTCTAGGTACGATATCTATATCAGTAAGATCGATTCCATGCGATATTATTAAATACAGCAAATGATTAAAACGATGAGTGGGCCCGGGGACGTTTTGCTTGACTTCAAAAGAGTTTATTAGGCCAGTAAACGCAAGTCCTAATACATCATTTGTATTATCAACGTGAATGTTAAAATCTCCAACAATTAGTGATTTATCAACAGTAACCAATAGGTCTGAGAGGAAATCTGTATGATATGAGATTCGATAGATTTCTTTTGCATATCTGACAGTGTAACATTAAGCAGAAGTATTTCGAAAGAGTTAAACCTGTATCCTGTTTTCTGAGTAACATTGATAATATCACTATGTATTGTTGTAATACTGCCGCCACGACCAGTTTGACGTGTCTCATGCTTATAACAGTAGCTTGGTGGTATAGACTCATTTAGACCAATATAATAATTTGGTTTTAGCCAGGTTTCAATCAAGCAGAGTACATCAAATATATTATCTGTGATCATTTAATTTACAATAACTGCTTTGGGTGAGAGTGATCTAATGTTTAGGAGGAGTTTTTGTTCATTTATTTTGCAATTTTCTGGTTTAATCATGTTCATATTATTTCTAGATCCTGCATTAAATTTATATTTTGACCTCACTATTCGGGAAACAAGAAACAGTCTTTATAATTGGAGAGCACAAGTACTTCTATTTAAGTGGGTAGAACAAAAGCCATCATAGCAGTTATTTGAGAATTGGCTTACTAGTCATATGGAGCGTAGTGTATTTTGCTTCAAAATCTCAACCCCTATTTACTGCCATTATAAATCTTGGAAGAGCCAGGACATTTTTTTTATATAACTAATAATTGTATTCATCTGAAAGAAGAAAGTCATATACACCTAGGATGGCTTGAGGGTGAGTAAATCATGGGGTAATTTTC
>NW_015540950.1:438500-438857 GCF_001515605.1 Sinocyclocheilus anshuiensis
TTCGGGGAACAGACACAGTCTTTATAGATTGGACAGCGCAAGTACTTCTATCATTTAAGCAGGTAGAACAAAAGCCATCATAGCAGTTATTTGAGAATTGGCTTACTAGTCATATGGAGAGTAGCATCCTGAAGATGTTGTCCGACTGGAGTTCCGCTCCGACTCTGCTGGGGTGCAGGCCATCAGCGCAAAAAAGCCTAGGTCGCTCCCAGAAAAGATTCCATTTATTTACAAAGTTCAGTTTCTGTTCTTTACACCATGACAATAACATTCATTTAAAGTAAAAAGTCTACTGAACCTTTCGTGTCCTCATCGATACGTGGGAAGCGGTCCTGACACGATGATCGTCGTCGCAGG
>NW_015540950.1:439038-480479 GCF_001515605.1 Sinocyclocheilus anshuiensis
GAGAGGTCTTCGCCCGGGGCCTGGCTCGCGTCTTCCGCTGCGGGTGCACCCAGGGTCCGTGGTGTCCCGGCGCCGGTGTGAAGGACATCTGGGAAGATCAGCGGCGCTGTATACTTACCCCGGACTTGTGAGCGTCAGCCCGGGATGTTTCCAGCGCGGCTCTCCACTCTCTCAGCTGGGCCTGCTTCTCCACCAGGTCGCGGCTCTGCTTCTCCACGGCCTCCAGCTTGAGCTGCACCTACTGAAGCTCGAACGTGTCCTTACCTGCACTCAAAGGTAGACACACATCCGTCATTAATGCAAGTAACACTGAGTAAAACAATGGCAATGTGTGTGAATAGAGTATTAGCAATGTAAGCGAGATTAGCGGCAACCACGCTCGCGATGCTAACGGGCTATAAGCTAATAGCGGACTCGGGAAATCAAAATAAAACTAGTGATAAGGCGCTCTGATTGTTTTTATTGTAGAATACGATAGGGGATATATTCACACGTTATAGAAACGAAAATGATGGTGTATAAAATTGATTTAAAGATAAAAATAGATGATAAAGAATTAACTTGACAGAGCTCAAACTTAAAACACGCGGCAGCAACAAACAGTAAGTGACGTTATGTCTTCCAGTATTGGGAGTGCTGATGAAAGTGATCTACTGCATCTATGCTTTGATCATCATACTGAATATGATACATATGTAGTCTTTGATGAAAACGTAATTTAATTTTCTCAGCTTTTTGCTTAAAACTTACACTCAAGTGTTGATAAAAAAGAATGCTTGAAACTAGAATAAAACAGATTGTTTTGTTTAAAAGTAGAGGCTCTATTCTTTATTTTGTCATAATGCTCTGTTATTTATACAACAAAATATTCTGGGGGCCAAGAAAATGTTGTGAAAATGATCAAAACCTCTGGCGGTGACTGGTAACTTTAAAAAAAAATTCTGCCAGGAAAAGAGTTGGTATTTTAAAAGAAGGAAAAGAGTACCATATTTGATTATCACGATTTGAAAAGCTTGCAGTAAATACTGGTCAGCATTAAGCAAAGTTAGTCTCACGCAGGCACAACATCCAGCACAGGTTTGGCTTGTGTGAAAACATGAATGAAGGTTTTATTACACGTGAGTATATAACATGTTAGGTTGTAAGTCACCCAACCAATATTTTTGTTTGTTTAAAATCCAACCATAATTTTTAATGTTATTATTTTACTTTTTGAACACTTCAAGCACATTTTAATATTAATAATACTGTGATAATATTGACAACATCTTGGTCACTGTAATTGTGATATGAAAATGTCACTGTTTCACATCTAACTATATGTTCAGATGTTTTAGGCTGTTATTATTTTTATTTTTATTTTTTTGTTGTGTTGCTCTCAAACAATTTTGTTGGCTGCAAATTTGGTGATGTGTAAAGCAGCGTCTTAAGTGAGCTCATTATTTATCTTTAAGATATGGGGTGATGTCACTGTCTGCCTACTGTGTTGGAACGAGGAGCGAAGGAGCGAGGAGAAGTAGGAGAATTTATGAAGTACATTCTTTATTAATCCATTGGAACACACACGTAGCACAGAAGAATGGACATTTCCTCCAGGGTGGTACCCGTTCCGGGACCAATGGCGGATCAGGCAGTTCCGGAAGCCATGTCGGAGCAGGCAGACTAGTGAGCCATGGCGGAGCAGGCAGCTCGGGGAGCCATGGCGGAGCAGGCAGACTAGGGAGCCATGGCGGAGCAGGCAGACTAGGAAGCCATGGCAGAGCAACCAGCTCGGGGAGCCATGGCAGAGCAGACAATTCAGAGGGCCATGGCGGAGCGGCCTCCGTGACCTTGGCCTGGGCACTCGGCCCGGTCTCTGCGGCCGGAGCCCTATAGCAAGCCCCACCCCCCCAAAAAAAAATGACTGGGGGAAATTTCGGGTTCTGAGGCTCTCCGTGGGCCTGACGTAGGAGCAGCGTCCCTCCCTGGGCTTGACTTGGGAACAGGGGCCCACTCTGGGCTGGACTTGGGAAAGAAGTCCCTATCTAGGATTAACTTGTGAACCGGATCCCTCTCTGGTAACTTGGGAATGGGAGCCCTCCCTGGGCTTAACTTGGGAACAGGAGCCCTCTCTGGGCTGGACATGGGAACAGGAGCCCTCTCTGGGCTGGAAATGGGAACAGGAGCCCTCTCTGGGCTTAACTTGGGACAAGGAGCCCTCTCTGGGCTGGACATGGGAACAGGAGCCCTCTCTGGGCTGGACGTGGGAACAGGAGCCTTCTCTGGGCTGGATGTGGGAACAGGAGCACTCTCTGGGCTGAACGTGGAAAAAGGAGCCATTTCTGGGCTTAACTTGGGAACAGGAGCCCTCTCTGGGCTTAACTTGGGAACAGGAACCCTCTCTGGGTTGAACATGGGAACAGGAGCCCTCTCTGGGCTGGACGTGGGAACAGGAGCCCTCTCTGTGCTAAACTTGGGAACAAGAGCCCTGGCTGGAGCAAGCTCAGGGGCTGGAGCCAACACTTGAGCGGACTCAAGGGCTGGAGCCGACACTGGATTGGACTCAGGGGCTTGAGCCGACACTGGAGCGGACTCAGGGGCTGGAGCTAACAATCTTTTTCTCCTCATATTCCTCCTCTGTTTGGGGTTAAGGAGCGGGCTGCTGTCAGCTGAGGGCTTGAGAGGGAATTGGCCAGCGGGCTTGACAATGGAATGGCCTGCGGGCTTGACAATGGAGCAGTTTGCAGGCTTGACTTCGGAGCGGCTGGCGGGTTTGAGAGTGCAGCGGCCGGCGGGCCTGTCTGCTGAGTAGCCGGCGGGCTTGACGACGGAGCGGCCGGTGGGCTTGACTGCTGAACGGATGGCAGGCTTGACGCAGAACTGGTTCTGAATTGGGGCCAGACACTCTACAGACACCGCAGGATACCTTCCCTCCAGCTCAGTCCAGTGGTGTCTGGGAGGTCCATGGGGCGATGGTAATTGGCCCCGATCCAGAACAAAGAATTTAGCGCTGCGATGTCCAGCGCCGTCATAACAGCGAGCCCGTAGAATTCTCGGGCGAACCCGACAAACGGGAGATCCCTGCGGGCTAGGGCGGAGAATCTCGCGGTGATCTCCATGGTCACAGGTCAATGGGGAAAAAAAAGATGACTTTCAGAAAAACTGAAACAAAAATGGGGATAAGGGGCACCACTTACTTTTTGTAAGGTCTGGTTTTCTGTCACGGTCTGTCTACTGTGTTGGTACGAGGAGCGAAAGAGCGAGGAGACGTAGGTGAATTCTTGAAGTACATTCTTTATTAATCCATTGGAACACACACGTAGCACAGAACAATAGACGTTTAAGACCGGAGGCAGGACACAGAAAAAACCAGGGCTTAAATAACTAGAACTAAACGAGGAACACCTGACATCAATGAACATAATCAAAAAAGGGAGAAAATGGGTAATGGGGAGCACATGGGGAGCAAAACACAAGACACAGGAACACAGGGCTGACAGGTGACAGAGTTGCAAATATTTTAGTGCCTTTTTGCAAAAAGGAAAGACACTCATCCAGTGCAGGCTTTTAGGAAAAAACACAAAAACAATGACTAGAAAGCCATTGGCTCTTAAAATGTTAAGACTTTTTTTTTTATCCAGCACAAGTCATTACAGATCTTCACGGAGTTGCATTGGACTCTGTTCAAAACATTTGCTAATTGTTTATTGCCAACTATAATTTCCACCTTGCAACAGGCAGCAACAGTCTTTTCCACCTGATTTTGCAAGATTTGTTTGTCAAAAATGTTCTAGTGATAATCTAGTGACCAAAAACATCTATTACATATTTCTATATTCAATTTATACATTTGATACAGTAGCTCTTATCATTTAGTTAGCTGGTCTGATTATTTAAAAGTTCAACCATTAGTTGAACTATTTTTTGTAGTAGTATTAATTCTAAAATTGTAGTAATTCCAAGTAAAACATTTTAGAAAATAACGTCAAAAAACCCATGCAATCTGCTGATTCAGTGCACTGACTGAGGTATCTTTTCCATGGACTTTCATTCACTTTTTCCTTGTTGATCATTCCAAGATAGCAGCACTTTATTTTGTATTCACAGCTTGAAATTCATGATTAAGAAGATATATATACTGCCCCATGAATTATTCTCAGTAAAAATTAAGTTACTGTTACTAGAGTAGAAACTATTACTCCATAACATCAGTTTGGCAACTTCCTTATGAGTTAGCTATCTTCCTCTTCACTCTGTCATTTGAGAACTCAAACAGTCTCTTTCTGTTTGTTTCCACAAAATCAATCGATGATCAATCAATCAAGTATTATGTTGTTTTTATAATGTAGTTCTTGCTGGATAATTAATTGCATCTGAAGTGATTAATCATGAAAACTGTGTGATTAGTCAGTTAAATTTTTAAGCTCCAAAAGTCACACCTTTTATTTTTCTCAAATCACAGAAATGAGTGTTTGTACATGCAACACATAATTATTATGAATTAAGTACAAGGGAATGATCATATATTACTGTCCTTGACATAGAAAGTGTGAAAACCTCTGTAAACCTTGATAAAAATACATATATTATTGGCAGCTAAGTTTCAGTCAGTGTAGGTGGGACAGAGGCTTGTTTCCCCTCCACAAGTTTTGCAAAAAGGTCCAGAAAGCTCTGCTGAAATGCAGCCTGCTGTCGTCTGGCCTCTGCAGCTTCTGCTCTTTCCTCAGCCAGTTCTCTCGCCCGTGCCGCAGCCTCTCTTGACTATTGCTCCGACAGCATCTGTAAGAAATGATCCATTGCAGCATTGGCTTCCTTCCTCCTGGCCTCCTCCAACTCCCTCATTTCCTTCAGTGCCAACATAACAAGTGTGTCTCCCCTTTTCCTCTTTCCTAGCATGAAGACATTAATAAATCTATACTTAACAATCCGGTCTTAAACACTTACATTGCAGCTATTGCACTAATTGTACTACGCATAAACATTTTCACAGCACAGTTTACAAACTTCACAGAGTTAAACGATGTGTTTGATTGTAATGTTGGTTGGGCTACTAGATTTGGCCACTAACTTTGTACCAATACTTATCTGGTAAATAGCTAACGTTGATGTATTTATCATGATTTATAACTTTATGTAAAAGTTACTTGCCTTTTACAGATATGTCAGTGTCACTGGCCTCCGAATCTTTGCTTTCCACATTTCTAGTGCATGCTGGTTTGTGGCCAAGGATTGCATCCATTGACCCATACCATTTACCTGTCCGTTGGTCAGAATTATTTAGGTTGTTGTGTTCTTTAATCTTTTTGTAGTCTTGTTTCAGTTTTTTAAGCTTTTCCCGACACTGCTTAGCTGAGTGGTGGATCCCGACCAGCAGCAGCTGTGCTGAGATGTTGCTGTACACTTTGCTGTTACGCTTTGACGACGCAAAACCTCTCTGGATTTCCTTGCTGGAGAAAATTCTCAGCAAGGCTTGTACCTCGCAGTCAGTCCACTTTTCTGAATACTCCATATTTGAAGAAAATTATTACAGTAAGATTTAGCTAATACAAGACCGAGTCTTCTTTGTCATTCGTTTATGCATTTGAGAAATGACGGGTCGCAGCACCTCTTTGCTGCAAAAGGAACGGAGTAGTTCCTCAAACAGTTCCTGAAACGGGGATTAGGTTCTGCACAGAACCATTTTATTAATCTGTCACAATTCAGGGTTTGTAAAGAGGTTGATTTTAAATGATGGGGCAAACTGCAAACCCGCAGCTTAGTGGTGTTGATAATTTTGTGTGTTTATATTTAAGGCTTTGACATAGCACCAAAAAAGGCCTGTTTGTTTCTCTTGGGCAGAGAGCGTGGAAATGAGTTCTGTAATATCCAGTTGTGACAGCTTTGGCTCAAACTATCATAGATGAACCTCAGGGAAAACTTACACCACAAAAAAAGTTCTTACTCAGTATTTTTGTCTTGTTTTACAGTACAAAAATCTAAACATTACAAAATCAAGATACATTTACTGGAGATACAAACTAATGCTATAAGTAGTTGCTTATTAGCATGCATATTGGCTGTTTATTAGTACTTACAAAGAACATAATACCTTATTCTGCAATTAGATTTGTTAACAACTACCTTAATAACTATTAAGCAGCAAATTAGGAGTTTATTGAGTTTATTACTGTCCCTGTGTTATGGAAGACAGCATATATAAAACCATTACCTAAAATTACGTCCAAGAGAATATAAAGATTTTAGACCAATAGCCCTTACCTCAGTAATTGTGAAATGTCTTGAAAGATTGTTACTTCAGCACTTAGTTAGGATGGTTAAAGATAGACTGGATCCTTGGCAGTTTGCCTATAAAAAAGGTTGTAGTACGGAAGATGCAGTTGCTGCTTTGGTGCATATCATCTCTAAACATTTAGATAAATCTAATACAACTATAAGAACTTTGTTTTTAGATTTTTCTTCTGCATTCAATACCATAAAGGTTGACAAATTGATGTCAAAACTTGTACAGTTGGGTGTAAATCTGTATTTGATTCGTTGGTATATCTCATTTCTCACTAATAGAGTTCAGAGAGTTAAAGTGAATAAAACTGTGTCATCCGCTATCATAACAAATGTTGGAGTACCCCAGGGTTGCGTCAGTTCTGCCATCCTTTTCACCTTGTATACAGATGCCTGTCGAACTGACATATTAAATCAGTATATTTTAAAGTATTCTGATGACACTGTCTTAATATCTGTGTTGAATGACGGGGACAGTCCTGGGTTTCATCAACAGGGTGTGACTAAATTAGTTGAGTGGTGTGAGAACAATGATCTTGTTATTAATATAAGTAAAACAGAAGAGATTATATTTGGGTCTACATCTGATACTTCTATAAGGCCTGTTTTTATTCATAATGGAAAAATCAGACAGGTTAAAACATACAAGTATTTAGGAGTGATGATTGACGATATGTTATCATGGAAAGATCATATTGACGCTCTCTGTAAAAGAACAAAGCAGAGAATCTACTTTCTTCGTCGTCTTAGGTCATTCGGAGTAAGAAAGCAGATTCTTCTGTTGTTCTTTATGTCTGTGATAATGAGTGTACTGCAATACTGCAACTCCATTTGGTATAGGAGTTTGTCTGTTATGCTAAAAACAAAGCTGTTCAATCAATTAAAAATTTGCTCAAGGATTGTAGGTCAGCCCCTTGAGAAGCTCTATGATTCAGCTTATTATAATAATTTGTTAGGACTGGCTAACAAGATAGTTTCTGATCCTAATCATGTTCTGCATAATGAGTTTGAATTATTACCATCAAACCGGAGGTACAGAGTCCCAAGATTCAACAAAGTTAGGCTGAAACACTCTTTTGTGCATCAGGCAATCCTGGAGCTTAATCAAAAATCAAGAGTAATGTGAACATGGTGTAGTTGTAGAAGTGTAGTAGCAGGGTAAGGCATAATGTAATGTTGAAGGGAATGTAATGTATATTGTGTTTTGTTGGTGTGTGGATGAAGTGCATGTTGTTGTTTAAAGGATGTTGATTGTTGTAAACACAGATACTGTCATGCAAGAAAAATTTCACACTCGCTTGACAATAAAGTGTTATATCATATCATATCATATCATATCATATCATATCATATATCAATAACTACCTTAATAACTATTAAGCAGCAAATTAGGAGTTTATTGAGGCAAAAGTTGTAGTTAATAGTTACTTTATAGTGAATATTGGTCCCTAAATTAAAGTGTGACCAAAATGACATAAAATGTCTGCCAAGGGGGAAAGAAAAATAAACTTCCCTTCCCTTTGAATTAAGTTTTATTTTCCTTACCACTTCACTTTTTAAGTATAAACTAAATTTTGATAATTATGTTTAGAAAACAAGACTTACCCTATTTTGCATTTTCAGTAAATTTATCTTGATTTAAGATTTTTATTTTTATTTTAGATATTTGTGCTGGAAAACAAGAAAAAAAAAATACTAAACCGCTTTTTTAGTGTAAGATGAGTTGTTTTTTTAACCACCTCATTTCTTCTCAATAACAATATTTGTATTTTTCAAAATATTGGCAGTTTGAGCAGACGGATTGCTCAAAAATGAACATGTTATTTGTGTGTGTGTGTGTTTGTGCGTGTTATAATGGTCTTCATTTTCATCATCCAGCATTTCACTCAGTGCTGACATTCAACATCGATCCTGTGACTTGGAAGTACTTCACAAGAAAAAATGATGTTGGCTTTGGCTATAGAGTGATACAGAGAGATACATCTAGGTGAGAGAAAAAGAGTTTGAATTAAAAAATTTTTTTTATATATTTTGTTTATTTATTTAAGACTATTTTGTATACAAGAAATGCAGGTGTGAACAACCATTACAGAACACTGACCCATCGCAATTAATAAAATATATATTTGAAACCTAACATGTTTTCCTTTACTTTTCTATAGTTTTCTTGTGAGTGATCCTTTAGTACAATACAGCCATAACACAAGAGGACAAGTTTATAGCTGTACCATTTCACAGGAAACTTGCCTGCCGGTGACAATTAACGGTATTTTGTTTTTCATATTTCATATTTACAAGTGATAAGTCTGTTTGACATGTAAAATCTAAACAATTTTAATTATTTATACAATGACAGTGCCTTCTGAAGCGGTTAACATGTCTCTTGGACTTTCTATGACTAAGGATACACAATCTTCTAATTCAGTGGTATGTTGTATGTTCATCCTAAAACACAAATAAATACATATACAGATGCCTGTAGTGATAGTCCACTGAAGGCGAGTAGTAGATGAACCCAAGTGCAGCTTTATTTACAACAGTAATCCAAACATAACCCAAACTGAGACTTGACTTGAACAGACTTGACTTGAACAGACTTCACTCACCAACAGCAGGTACATACATTCAATACACAACAAGAGACAATGGCAAAATGATGGCTACTTATAGCAAACAATACAGGTCACATGACAAGAACCAACCAATGAGAGACAGGACACATGACTAAAACAACCAATGAGAACATACGAACCAAAGAACAAATCAGAACATAACACAAGGTGCGTTCGACTTAACGCAGCACTGCGGTGATCGATCAATTTCTGACTTGAAGCAGTGCATGCCGGTTAGAAATTTTGTCCGACTTGAGACGGCACCGACGCCACGCCGCTGACTCAGCCGGCGCAGTTTCTTCAGAGCGGCTGCAGGAGCGTTGATGACGACACAGCCATTTCACGATTGGCCAGATTTACCGCATGACAACTATCACGTGTGTTTTGGGTTTATTCTAACCTTTTCAATTCCAATAATAGCCACAAATCTGTGTTTTTAGAACAGTAAAAGCTTTCGCAATGTTATATTAAGTCAATACTGTCAATACTTTATCATAAAACACTGATGAAAGCATGCATTCCCCCACTTTATTAGTATTTAAATAGTATATATTTACGTTGAACTTTATTCTTGAACAGACGGCGATGTATTAAGACGTATATAATCAGTATATATCTGTTGCTCATGAAAACGTTTCTGAAATGTCTGTATATTTGACAAATAATTGCATTTAATTAACTTCATCTGTGATAGAGTATGCAAACATGGCGAGAGCTTCACTAACGGGAGCAGAAAGTGTCCGGCTTGACGGCTCCATTTTCAACTCCGCCCCCGACTGCAAGCGGCTATTCTCGATGACTGCCGTCTGTAGCCGTGCTTCAAGTCGAACGCACCTACAGAAAAGGGAATCACATGACATGATCACAAGAGGAGCAAGGAACACATGACAAACCAGGAAACTAAACTAAAGCATGAATACAAAGCAAAAGACATGAACACCAACACAACCCAAAACAAACCCTGACAATGCCTTATGTAAATGTTGGGCTGAATATTGCACTGATTGCATGATTTTAAACCAGGATTCTGGGATTTATACTTTCAACATTGATACAATGTTTGACATGTCTTTAATACAATTACTTTCCTTCAGGTTTGTGGTCCAACCATTCCTAAGGACTGCAAAGTGCTTACTACCCTCAGTGGTATGTGCTTTATCATGAGCGGAAGCGATGCAGTGAGCACACCTATACCAAGTGCTTTGAGAAGTTAGTGAAATGAAGAATTACCTAGATTTTTCTTTGTATTGCTGATTGATAATCTAATTACATGCCTGTTTTCCTAAACTCCTCATTCACAGGCTGCCCTCTAGAAATAGACATCGCTTTTCTAATAGATGGCTCTGAGAGTGTAGAAGACGTAGATTTTGTTAAAATGAAAACTTTTGTCATAACAATAATCCAGAGTTTTTCCAACTGCAGTTCTCAGGTAGGAGTCCATATGGCCAATTTTTACATTTAGATGCTACTCAAAAAAGTGTGGTTCACATTGCAGCCCATAAACAATTTAGACAGGAACAGCATGTTTGAATGACATGTAATGCATGTAATGACGTATGTGTTCTTCTTGTATAGTTTGCCATTGCACAGTTCTCCACTGGTTTTGAAATTCACTCCAAGTTTGAAGCAGTCAATGACATTGATTCATGGAGGAAAAGAATAGAAGAGATTAAACAGCAAAAAGGATGGACCTACAGTGCAAAGGCTATAAATAAACTTGTGTACGTCACTTCTAATGTTGTCAATATAGAGTATCTCAAAATGCCACTTCAGAATGTATTCATGCAAACCTTATTTTATTTGATCCAAATCTCACTTTTAGTTCTTCTAAAACTGATTTTGTAGCATATTAAAGGAATAGTTCTCCATAAAATAAAAATTTGGAGAAACGTGTCATTGCATCACTGTCTCAGCAATGGATGCTCTGCAGTGAATGGGTGTCATCAGAATGAGAATCCAAACAGCTGATAAAAACACCACAATCATCCTCAAGTAATCCATACCACTCCAGTCCATCAGTTAACATTTTAAGAAGCAGAAACCTGCATGTTTGTAAGAAACAAATTTAACTATAAAATGTTGCTTCTGACTGAAATATAAGTCCTCTATCCATAATATTGTTTCCTCCAGTGAAAAAAGCAATAGGAGAAACAACAGGAGATGCACCTTTTCACTAGAGGAAGCGTTAATATGGATTATGGACTCGTAATTTAGTTAAAAACATCTTAAAGATGGATTTGTTTCAACTTTAGTCTTCTCCAGATGTTAGCTGATGGACTGGAGTGGTGTGGATTATTGTGATGTTTTTATTGGCTGTTTGGACTCTCATTCTGACGGCACTCATACACTTCAGAGGATTCATTAGTAGTGTAGAAGACGTAGATTTTGTTAAAATGAAAACTTTTGTCATAACAATAATCCAGAGTTTTTCCAACTGCAGTTCTCAGGTAGGAGTCCATATGGCCAATTTTTACATTTAGATGCTACTCAAAAAAGTGTGGTTCACATTGCAGCCCATAAACAATTTAGACAGGAACAGCATGTTTGAATGACATGTAATGCATGTAATGACGTATGTGTTCTTCTTGTATAGTTTGCCATTGCACAGTTCTCCACTGGTTTTGAAATTCACTCCAAGTTTGAAGCAGTCAATGACATTGATTCATGGAGGAAAAGAATAGAAGAGATTAAACAGCAAAAAGGATGGACCTACAGTGCAAAGGCTATAAATAAACTTGTGTACGTCACTTCTAATGTTGTCAATATAGAGTATCTCAAAATGCCACTTCAGAATGTATTCATGCAAACCTTATTTTATTTGATCCAAATCTCACTTTTAGTTCTTCTAAAACTGATTTTGTAGCATATTAAAGGAATAGTTCTCCATAAAATAAAAATTTGGAGAAACGTGTCATTGCATCACTGTCTCAGCAATGGATGCTCTGCAGTGAATGGGTGTCATCAGAATGAGAATCCAAACAGCTGATAAAAACACCACAATCATCCTCAAGTAATCCATACCACTCCAGTCCATCAGTTAACATTTTAAGAAGCAGAAACCTGCATGTTTGTAAGAAACAAATTTAACTATAAAATGTTGCTTCTGACTGAAATATAAGTCCTCTATCCATAATATTGTTTCCTCCAGTGAAAAAAGCAATAGGAGAAACAACAGGAGATGCACCTTTTCACTAGAGGAAGCGTTAATATGGATTATGGACTCGTAATTTAGTTAAAAACATCTTAAAGATGGATTTGTTTCAACTTTAGTCTTCTCCAGATGTTAGCTGATGGACTGGAGTGGTGTGGATTATTGTGATGTTTTTATTGGCTGTTTGGACTCTCATTCTGATGGCACCCATTCACTGCAGAGGATCCATTGCTGAGCAAGTGATGGAATGCTACATTTTTCCAGATCTGTTGTCCAGAAACTCATGTACATGGCCTAAGGCTGAGCAAAGTTTCAACAAATTTTCATTTTGAATAAACTGTTTCTTTAAGGGGTTGGCTGATCTGGAGAAAAACAAATAGTTTTTCTGAGTTTGAAACTGCAACACCCATAAGAAGTAAAGCGCACAAACAATTATGTGACTTCTAATAGCTGTTTTCAACACTATTTATGATGCTTTTCTTATTTCCATTGTACAGGGATGAGCTCTTCGTAACTGAAGGAGGGGCGAGGCAATCAGCAGTTAAAATCCTAATTGTTATTACTGACGGTAGATCAAATGATGAACCTCATCTCAGAGGTGCTGTTGAAAAGGCAGAAAAGAAGAATATTATCCGATTTGCTATTGGCGTAAGATCCACGTTTTCTTTGACTCAAGGCCTTCGAGCGTCAAAAGGGATGCAAAAACTAAAACACAAAAAGAAGAATTAATGTAGTCCTCCAAATAGAGTGTCCAAGTTGTCAACAAGTCACTCTTTTGAGTCAGTTTTTTCATTGAATTAGTTGATTCAGTTCATAAAACATGTATTGACTACTTTTATTATACTTTCATTGTGTTTTTGTCTTTTTTTTTTTTAAGTTTGAAAGCTCTAGTCCTCATTCATATACAGTGCACTGCATGAAAAGGCACGTTTCCGGACTGTTCACGTCAGCGCACGAACCTGTAAACGGCATGTTTCCGGCAGTTTCTGTGTATGTGCCTTGGCGTTTCTGACTTCTGGACACGGACAGAAACTGACTCTTTTGTGCTCGGCGATAAACCCCCAGACACAGACGGAAATGTTGACGCACTCACCGGTAAATCCACTTATCGTCCTGTTTATAAGCAGTGAAATCTCCGTGAATGGCCAATCATATATCTCAGTAAACATCTGAAAATTAGCATGCACTTAATATATTTTAAATGCTAACTGGCCTTCTACACAAAAATGCGTCATATGCGCTCATAAAAACTGTAAAGAAAGCCACAAACACAGCAAAGTGTCAACAAAACAATTTAATTTTTCAGCAAATGCAGGACTGCAAACATTTAACTGGACTGCAAATATTATTCAATAAACGCAACAGGACTGCAACATTTAACTAATCATTTAGATTGAGAAAAAGATTTAAAAAACACAGACACTTCAAGAAAATCATTAAACTGATTAAACAATCAAATATTTTTTTAAAAAGAAACAAAAAATGTATACTAATAAAAAACAAACACAATAATGAATACACTTGCAATGGAAACTTCAATGTCAGGGCAGTGATTACTGCTCCAATCTTAGACAGTCACACACACATATTCTACAACTCTAATGGCACCATCAAGACCATGCCATATTTTTTCATTTAATTCAGCCCTTCAGAAGCTACAGAAGATACTGTTATGCTCATAAATTTACATATCCCTAGCAGAATATGCAATAATTTTAACAAAATAAGAGGGATCATAAACATTGCATGCTATTTTTATTTAGTACTGTCCTGAATAAGCAATTTTACATAACAGATATTTACTAGTGCTGTCAATCGATTACATTTTTTTTACTAATTAATCGCATATTTTTCTGAAATTAATCGCGATTAATCCCACCTAACAGTAAAGTTTTTCAATATACTTTTATATTGCATTAATTTCACATTCAATCTTCAAATTAATGTACAAACAACATAAAGACAGTATATATATTTTTTATATTTGTTTAATGGCATCTTTTTTATGACTGAAGGCCAGTATCAATGATACCAATACTGATTTCTCTATAAAATTGCCCTCCCCCCCCAATATTTAACCATTGACTATAGCCATTCAACATTACAGTATAATTGAGAGCTATCAATTTTAATATGTATTAGACTTTAAAAAAATAACTTCTAATTTAAGAGAACTTAAAACAATCTTCACATAAACCCATTATAATAAATGTAATATTTACCTGTGCCCTTCAGCAGAAATTTGTTTTTATTTGTTTATATTTATTGTTATATATGCTTATTTCCCCTCTCAATTCATGTATTGCTTTACCTAATTAACGTTCTGTATAATTATGCTAGTATTGAATAATTATGCTTGCGCATAGAAAAGTGCAAAAACTGTAAACACCTGACAACTATGCCAATAAAGTTTTGACTTTATGATTGTATTTACACTGGTATTTGACGATAAATTAGCGTGCAGTGTTTTCATTTACAAATGAAACTATGCGAATGATTCATTCATCAATGAAACACTATAGTATTTATAGTCTATTAATTAGCCGAAATATATGTTAAATTCAACCTTTAAACTGCACTTCCAGTAAAAATTCCCATAAGTCATATAGCATAATCAAAGCTTTATTGGCATGTCGAGCATTTACAGTAGGCTATTATTTACAAAACTATTCAGAATGTTAAGTAAAGAGATCGAAATGAAGGAGAAAAAATCATATACATAACAACGAATATAAAAATATAACCAGTCATTTTAATAATAGTATACAAGTATTATGGAAAAAAGATGATAATTTCATGGACTTACAAGACTAAGGGATAGATAAAAATGTTTTCTTGTAGGCCTATTTTATTTTATGTGCTTTATGTAACATTTATTCATGATAAACTTCTTTTGAATTCTGTCTACATCGTGTGCAGTACAGTTCGGTAGCCTAGGCCTATGGTTAATATAATAATTTAATAATGTAATAATTTCTATAATAATTAACATTATAAATTCTTAGTTAAAAATAAACTATTAATAAATCCATCTCTGATAATCCCAGGTTGCTATGGTCACACAGGTTTGTTTACGCATTAAACTCTTGGCCACGAGAAGAATATGTTGTTCCCTTAACATAGGATCTCGAGGCCACGACATAAGGATGTCGTTACCTTGACAAAGCAATCTCGTGGCCACAACATTTTATCATGTTCCCACGAGTTAATATGACGTGGCCACAACAAAACTGAGTGAACTAAAGATGTCCTCTCCCGGTCACCGTACATATGTACATAGGAAGGGGTAAAGAATAAGCATATTTGGCCTGTTGTCCTCTGGGAATGGAGGTGAGAAAAGTGGCAATATATAGACTTACTCTGATGCTAACTGGTTGGATTATCTGAAAATGTTTCTCTCAAACGTTAAAATAAACTTCATTAAGAATAGGAAAAAATCTAAACTAGTCAAAGTGCTATCTTTCAGATTTAGTAACTGAATCAAATATAAGATAACCTGGGTAATTGAATGGTTTTAAAAAAGTATTTCTCTGTGCAAATTACCTGATTGATGACTGTTCTTTGAAGAGCAGCAGTTTTCCAGAAGAATGGCAGCATTGGCTGTCTGACCTAAAACAAATATATATTATAAATTAAATCACATCATAATAAAACAAAATACATTGTAGATTTTGACACTTAAACTAGAACATTGGCATGAACAAAAGGAGTGAAATTTACGCTACACTTTGGAAATTATGATATATTAAAAAATTATGTTGCTAAGATGCACCACTTCTCCTCAGAGGGCGTCTCAGGTGAATCCAAAGT
The DNA here is from genome assembly GCF_001515605.1 of Sinocyclocheilus anshuiensis. Classification (NCBI taxonomy): domain Eukaryota; kingdom Metazoa; phylum Chordata; class Actinopteri; order Cypriniformes; family Cyprinidae; genus Sinocyclocheilus; species Sinocyclocheilus anshuiensis. The sequence goes on from NW_015540950.1 coordinate 454,870, forward strand.
GAGCTGCAGTCAATGTTTGGAGCCTCTGAAAACAGTTCAGGAGAATGTGTCTGCAGACTTGTCAATGGGGAATATGTTAACAACTTAAGCACGCTAGCTAAACTAACGTTAATTAATACACATGTACATTTTACTAATAGCTAACTTTTTAAAATTAACGTAGAAGTTCCTAATTACCAGTTAACGTTAGCAGCTTACCAAGATAGCTAACGTTAGACTAATTTTACAACATAAACCCACTCAAATATATACATTAAAACACTTTATGTTATGTTTTGGTAAATAGACTATTTAAAACGTTTCTGTAAATTCTCCCTTACTTTCTTCTGACAACGTTAAATCTCTCTGAAAACACTTGGCGGTTGTCACCTCGTGCTGACTGAAGGCAGCTGAAGCGGGAACAAATGGTTCGAAACAGCACCGGGCTAGAAAAAATTATATAACATGTTATGTCTGATAAACATGTTATTTAAATGGTTTTATGTATGCATACTAACCTTTGTCTGAGGTAAATCTCTCAGAAAATCAACGCGCGCAGCAACGGAGCAGTTGAAGCTGTAATAAACGGCTCGAAACAACGTCATGCTAGAAATACAATTTAAAAATATTACAACATCGAACAACTTTAATGTTATGTTCTTGTTATATGTTATGTTATGTTATGTAAACATGTTATTTAAAATCGTCTTATATATTCACACTTACCTTCGTCTGAGGTAAATCTCTCATAAAATACCTCACGCCGTCAGCGCACACACAAAAACTGCAGTCAGTGAGGCAGCGGGGGAGGAGTAAGAACAGTGATGCTTGGAGTCGATTCCAAAAAGATTCGATTCACGGCCGTCAAGGATTTCGAGTCTTGGGTGATTCAGCTCCAAATGCGAGGCCTGAAATGTCCATGCGTGATATTACTGTGTTCATTACCTTGATTACCAAACTATAACAAAGCCCGAGATACAACACTACCCGCGAATTTGTCGATTTTTTATTAATCTCACTCAAATTTTGCGATTATGTTAATCAAAAGACTCATTTAGATTAATTCAATTCGGATTAATTGAAACTTGCCTACAGGTTAAAAAATGACTGGTCAATTAATTTTTAACCGATAAACACCCCAAAAAACATGACAGTGCTTGCTCCTTATGACAATTAACCATGGTACATAAAAAAAAAACATGGTTATTGTAGTTAAAAACGTGTATTCCTAAAACTGTGGTTATACAAATATGGCAATCAATCTGCCAAAAAAGGTAACTACACTTTTACTATAATAAAACCATGGGTTATTTTCATAAGGGCTGGTATACTGGAAATCTCTGAACATGTTTAGTGTGTGCAATCAGAAATATCCTGTATCCGAAAATCTCAGCACACTTGCCTAGGAAATTTTCATACACAGGTCGTACACCTTAAGTTTCATTGAAATTTCCATTGTCTGATTGATCCCGGAAATTAGTCTTTTCACGCAGTGGTGACTACTACAGTGTTTACAATTTCAGAGAATAATGATGACAAAAAGTTTGTCTTTGCATGAACTTATCAGTCAAAAAAGTGAGGATTCTTTACCTTTATCTTTGCAATAAATGATATAATAGAACTAAATTTTTGAATGTTCCAAAATGACCTGTCTAGTTTTTTCAATTCCCAAAGATTGGTGAAGCTTTTGATGATGCCCGCACAAAGCAGCAGTTACATGTTATTGCATCTGCTCCTGTTGCTGAACACGTGTTTAATGTGACTGACTTTGACGCATTGGACAGCATCCGTGAACAACTGGAAGAAAACATTGCTATAGAAGGTAAATTTACAAATAAGAGCAAAGAACACAATAAAGCTGTAGATGAGGGAAACAATGAAAATGGAATTGACAGTCAGTGTTGCATGAGTGCTGAATAGGGGTTGAAAGACTTCTGATTATTTTAAGTCAACTTTTATGTGATGAAAGTCGAGTCGAAGTCGACTAGTTGCTGATGACGTCATTAATGAACAAATAAGTCTGGAGCTGTGACAAATACCTTGTGCACAGCTATGGCATATGACACAGCGCTGCCCACATGGCTATTGCTCCTATAACAGCTCATTTTTATCAGTTCTTTGGGTCATTATATTTCTCACAGCTTTCTGTTCGTTCTAAATCAGATACAGATAAAGTAGCACAGTAAAGATTACATTCATATGAATGCATTAGTGAGAGTCATTGCGTATGTGAATTAATTCTACATGGCAGCATCTCTCTACTAGTACTGAAGCTGTGGGATTTAGTTATTAAGAAATATATGCTTGAACTTTTCAGTTTCTAAACTATTTTATTGAAAAATCACAGAACAGTGTTGACAATACATTTCCGCGCTGAATGACTCTGTGCGCGTGATGTACGCGCTACTGTCTGTAGCCTATGTGTGTGCGTTACAGTGCAGCAGCGCATTAGATTAGAACGGCGATTAACTTACCTGTACAATAAGCTGTTTAAAACGTGCATTCTCTTTTTGAATGTTCCAAAATGACCTGTCTAGTTTTTTCAATTCCCAAAGATTGGTGAAGCTTTTGATGATGCCCGCACAAAGCAGCAGTTACATGTTATTGCATCTGCTCCTGTTGCTGAACACGTGTTTAATGTGACTGACTTTGACGCATTGGACAGCATCCGTGAACAACTGGAAGAAAACATTGCTATAGAAGGTAAATTTACAAATAAGAGCAAAGAACACAATAAAGCTGTAGATGAGGGAAACAATGAAAATGGAATTGACAGTCAGTGTTGCATGAGTGCTGAATAGGGGTTGAAAGACTTCTGATTATTTTAAGTCAACTTTTATGTGATGAAAGTCGAGTCGAAGTCGACTAGTTGCTGATGACGTCATTAATGAACAAATAAGTCTGGAGCTGTGACAAATACCTTGTGCACAGCTATGGCATATGACACAGCGCTGCCCACATGGCTATTGCTCCTATAACAGCTCATTTTTATCAGTTCTTTGGGTCATTATATTTCTCACAGCTTTCTGTTCGTTCTAAATCAGATACAGATAAAGTAGCACAGTAAAGATTACATTCATATGAATGCATTAGTGAGAGTCATTGCGTATGTGAATTAATTCTACATGGCAGCATCTCTCTACTAGTACTGAAGCTGTGGGATTTAGTTATTAAGAAATATAGGCTTGAACTTTTCAGTTTCTAAGCTATTTTATTGAGAAATCACAGAACAGTGTTGGCAATACATTTCCGTGCTGAATGATTCTGTGCGTGCGATCTGCGCGAGATGTACGCGCTACTGTCCTATGTGTGCGTGTTACAGTGCAGTAGCACATTAGATTAGAAAGGTGATTAACTTACCTGTAAAATAAGCTGTTTAAAACGTGCATTCCCCCGTTCAATTTCAGTAATATAATCATTATAATAATGTCTTGTGGAGCGCTTACAGAGTATGCATTTATTTGTAATTTTAACTGTTTGGAAATGGAGCGTAAATGTGGAAGTCCTTCACAGATTTCTTATCATGTTGCGCCCCCTATAGGACCAGTGACTAGTCGACGTCAAGCTTAAAGTGTTATGGCAGAGCATTGAAGTCGACTAGTCGATTAGTCGGTGCAACCCCTAGCGCTGAACAAAAAAAACTTTATCTTTGACATTTGCTCACTATGGTCAAATTACAGCCATGCTGATATTGTAACAGCACAGTCACAGTCAATACGTTATTGATTATGGTATGATCTTAGATCATGTTCACTTCTATTAAATACTTTTTTCCCCATATATTCTTTTAGGTGTCCAGTCCACTGGCGATTCTGCCACAATGGAGTTTGCTCAGGATGGATTTACTGCAGTGTTTACATCCAATGTAACTCAATTTGCAAGCATTTGAAAAATATTTTTTTATTGGGCATTTTTTTATTGGTCAACTGTTAACAGTTAATGGTACACAATATCAAAATGATACAACAACAAACTCCTTAAACTAAGAAAATCCTTAGTTATAACTAGCGGTGACCCCGAATAGTTGAAGATTCGATGCTTCGATAGGAGGAGCCCGATTCGACTACCAATCTCACAATCGAATATTCACGGGGTGTTATGATCATGCTATTTTGGCTATATGGGGGTGCTCAAATGTTTGATTGCACATAGAACTACTGGTTTTCTCCCAATATGTTAATATACAGCCTATTAAAATAATGCTGTAAATAAGAATCTGAAAAGAAAGAAGCTTCAAATAAATATTTTAACGTGCGTAAATAAATCCAACTACCCCTATAGATTTAAGTTTCACTTTCCATAATCCGTGACCGACAGAGAAGCATCATGGCGGCAGGGATTTAAAACTTTAACAAGACTCAAACTGACACAGACAGAGTGAAAGACTGGATTTTTTCGATTAGGTAGGACATGTGATTTCAAAACATTTCGGCCGGTTTATATATATTGTGTATATATTATTTATCTCGTATAAGATGCATTTGGTTAAGCTTCATTGAAGTACTACGGTGATTATCTATTCAGCGCGCAGCGCGAGCAGGATAAACAATAATGCAGAATATTAATAACTATGACTGGGAATGTCATATACATAACAATTATAATGAGAACACTATTATAATAAAACGCGGTGAATTTTAGAGTTTAGTTGCTGTGTTTCTGCACGTTGTTGCATGAAGAACGCGTCCACAAAAGGAGTTAATTCAGAGCCGCGCAAACACGTTCATGCATTCGGGGCATTTTGTGCAGATAGTGTCACAAATCCTGTCCATGAACTTCCGTCCGCTTGCCACCAGAGGTCACCCTCCCATTACATTGACTTTAACATTACACAGACTGTTGCATGTCACTCTGGACTACATTTCCCATCATCCATTGCACTGATTGCACACAGCTGTAACCAATCACACACACACTATATTACACCCACTCAGATCCTTCTCAAACTGCCAAGTATTGTTTAGCGTATATCCCTTTCCTAGAGATAGCTACTTTACGGAGCCAGTTCTCTGCCTTAGTTGTTACTTCTAGTCAAAGTCTAGTCATAGTCTTGCCTTGCCTGTTTTCCCGTGTTCTGATTCTAGCCTGTCTATCTCGTTTCTGAATGATCTCTGCCTGCCTTGAAGTATATCGCCTGTCTTGGATTACCCCTCTCGTCTCGCCCTGTTCAGATACTGTTCACCCCTCGCCTGGACCATTGTCTGTGTTTCGGATTTACCCTTAGGATTACCCTGTTTGGACATTGTTCGCTGGAGATTTACCACGCCCGTTCACTGGACTACTCTTGTGTCTTGCCCTCAATATACCTGTTTGCCATTGTCTGACCCTCGCCTGTTTTGACCATGTCTTAATAAAAGCATGCAAATGGATCCGCACGTCTCGTCTTGTCTCGTTCGCCCCATAACAGATAGCCTATAAGTCGTAATATTAATGTTATGTTGTACAAATAACGAAGCGTATTCTATATGAGATAAATGATGATTTAAATTCGATTGATTAAAAACCTGCTGCTTCATTCTACTGGTCATCTTCAGCATGCAGCTCAAAACAGAAATGCAGAACATAAATAACTGTCATATACATAACATCATAATGAGAGCACTATTGTAAAAAATGTTGTGAATTCTTAGGGTTTCGCTGACGTTTAATATTAAATGTCTTTTAATCAAAACATAAAATATTATTTACCCAGTTTGTATTAGAGGGTGACACGGGAGTGGATTTTCAAACCTCTCCCGTCCCACTCCCACAAAAAAAATCCCATCCCGTCCCAATCCCACGAAGAATCTGGGGGAAAATCCTGTCCCGTCCCAATCCCAGAAGAATGACTCCCATTCCGTCCCACCCCCGTGTTGTGTTCTTTTTTTGGCCGGAATCTGTCAGTTACAGTAAAAAAAATACAGTACAGATCACAGCATGCCCACTTTAGTTGAATAAAAATCCAAAATGTAGTTTTTTGTTATTTTATTGAACTGAAAGCCAGCTTAAACAATGCACAGTGTGCATTGTGCACACATTAAATTTCATGTAAATTATCCATGCTAACACACACGTTTTCTATTTTAATTTTTTTCATTTGAAAGTAGATGTCGTGTTCTTAAACAAAAGAGAGCAGGTCCGTTGAACGTGTTAACTCATTTGCCAACATTTATTTCTCCCCCTCTCTTCATACAGTTCTTCCCTGTTCACATCTCCCCTTCTAACAACACATGAAACAGTAAGCCAATAACATGACTATTAATTAGCCCCCAAAATTACTTTTGAACTTAACCCCATCATTAATCACTAATAATTGAACTAGTGCTTTTTCCCATGCAACATTTAACTTTTTCCCTTCTTTTTTTTAACCCACTGTACGTGAAACCCAACTATAGCTCTCTGAAATCTATAAGTCTAGTCTCTTTGGTTGGATCACTGTCCTTCCTGATCGTGTTTTGTATACCCCGGGAGTTTGGACTGTTTGAGCTGTTGACGATTCCAGGGAGTGCTCCCCCTCTTCTGTTTGATCACCAGTTTTGGGGAAACTTTCAGCTCATGGTTCAATGTTCGGCATAGGAACAAGATGACGTCTGTTCCTTCTGAGGATGCCTTGAGGGCTTTCCACTAAGTAAGAACGAGGTGCTGAATGGGATGCTACCACGGTACCCTCAGTCTTAGTGTCTGTGATCCAAACTCTCTGACCTGAGGAAAGGTGACTGAGTTGTCTTGCGCGGTGACGTGTGTTGTAACTTGCAGTCTGCTTCTCTCTTATTCCCTTTTCCTTTGCTGCTACAGTGGTGTAATCAGGGAGGCTCGGAATCAGAAGCGAGTGATGCTGTGGTATTGGTGTGCATAGCCTTCGCCCCTTTAGGAGCTGAGCAGGGCTGTAGCCATTTGGCAGTGGTGTTGTTCTGTAAGCCAGCATTGCCAAATAGGGGTCCTTTGCTTTGCTGAGAAGATGTTTTACCGTCTGAACATGACGCTCAGCTTCTCCATTGCTTTGAGCAAATTGCGGGCTGCTGGTGATGTGACTGAAGCCATAGTCCGCTGCAAAACTTGCAAATGTCTGGCTGGAAAATTGAGCTCCATTATCTGAGAAAAGGAACTCTGGAATTCCATGCTGTGGAAACATAGACTTCAAGTGTACTATTACATCATCTGATCTTGCAGGGGTTAATTTGGCAATCTCCACAATTCTGGAAAAATAGTCCATTACCAGTAAATAAGTGCTTCCATGTATGGAACCTATCCCTTTAATAGAAGATCATCATGGACTGCGAGAACTGCTCTTTCAGGCCAGAATTTCCTTACCTCTCCTGTTATGTGGCTGAGGTCTGGCCATCCTTCCTGGCATCGCTCCATCACCTCAGAACAGGTGGGGTCCATTTTCATCTGTTCTCTGAGTTTTGCCAAATAGGTAGGGCAGGATGGCATGCACCCTACAACAGTCTCTACATAGATGTTTGTGTCTTCCATCAAGTTAGCATCAGAATTAAGTTCTCGCAGGCTGTTTGTTACTGGTGAACGAGACAATGTGTCAGCTGTAACCAACGTCTTGCCAGATGTATGTGTGATGGTGTAATTGTACCTCATCAACCTCATGCGGAATCTCTGAATTCTTGGAGGAAGTTCTGCTAGCTCTTGAATACCCAGCAGGCTCACCAGAGTTTTGTGGTCTGTCTCCAGATGGAAGTGATGTCCTATAAGGAAGCCTTTAAACCTTTCACATCCCCAGGTCAGAACCAAGGCCTCCTTTTCCACCTGGGCGTACCGTTGCTCTGTGGGCATAAGTGAACGTGACGCATAAGCCACTGGTTTCCAAAGCTCCTCCTCTTTCTGTAGAAGAACTGCACCAAGGCCGTATGATGATGCGTCAGCAGACAGTTTCAGTTCTTTGTTCGGGTTGTACAAAGCTAGTACAGGGGTGGATGAGAGCTCCCATTTAAGTTCACTGAAGGCCTCTTGCTGGGCTTTTCCCCAGCCCCAGTGGAATCTTTTTGACAGAAATTCCCTCAGTGGCCCGTCCTTCTCTGCAAGGCATGGTATGAATTTACCTAATTGGTTTACCATACCAAGGAAGCTGCGAATTCCGCTGATGGTGGATGGCTCTTTCATCTCCAGCACCGCTCTGGTCTTGTCTGGATCAGGTCTTACCCCGCTCTCTGAAATTATATGACCCAGAAACTTGACCTCCTGTCTGCCCAACTCACACTTTTTCAATCCTGGCTAACACTGTGTGTAGTCTCTCATCATGCTGAGCCTGTGACTCACCCCAGATGAGCACATCATCCATATGGCACACAACACCAGACAGTCCTTCTAAGACCATTGACATGCGTCTCTGAAAATGCTCTGGTGCTGAAGCAATGCCAAACGGCAGCCTATTGAAAAAAAATCTTTCAAATGGGGTTATAAATGTTGTATATTTGGCTGATTGGTCTGACAGTGGAATCTGCCAGAACCCCATGTTTGCGTCCAATTTACTGAAGACCTTGGCCCCACCCAGCAGTCCGAGAGACTGCTCTACAGAAGGCAAAATGTACTTCTCCCTACATACAGCCTCATTCAGTTTGGTGAGGTCAACGCAGATACGTACTGCCCCATTCTTCTTGGGCACCGGTACCATGCCCTAGCACCAGTCGGTTGGCTCCTCAACCTTTGTTACGACTCCAAGCTGCTCCATGCGCTATAACTCCTTTTTAACCTTTCCCAACAAAGGAAGTGGAACTCTCCTAGGGGTTGCCAGGGAGAATGGAGTCACATTCGGTTTAAGCTTAATGGTGTAGGGCTGGCGTACCATACCTAGGCCTTGACACAACTTCGGGTACATTCTTTTGAGCATATTTGAATCCACACTGTCATGCCGAGCTATAAGATGAAGCTTTAAAATTGCTGGCCGACCTAGAAGTGCTGTGTGCAGATCTTTAACTACATACACATTTTCTTGCACAGTGAGCTCACCTTTGCTAAGTGACTCATGGGACATCCTAATAACAGAGAGTGGACTGCCACCTGGCCCCAGTAATGGCTTGTCTGCATTCTCTAGCGTGAATGCCCCTTTTGTTATCTCTCTGAATGTAGACTCTGGAATGACTGTAATGTCAGCACCTCTGTCGATTTTAAATTTTACTTTATGGTGTCTAATGAACAGCTTCACAGCCCAAGCATCCTGGCCTGTCTCTACTCTGCCTAAAAACCAGGGCTCTGATGATTCATTGCACTCTTCTGCTTTAATAGCATGCACTGTTTTGGCAGTTGTACACATCTTGCTGTAGTGCCCTTTTTTCCCCGCACGTGTGGCATGAAACATCTTTGGCTGGGCACTGCCATTTCCCATGACCAGGTGTTTTTCCACATCTTTGACAGGGCCTTTTATAATTTTTGTTCAGGGTTGATGTTGATGCATGCTTAGGAAAACTGCTGTTTTTTTATTTTGATGGTCTCTGTTTTGCTGTTATTTTGTTTATTTTTGTAGCCACTGCATCAATTTCAGCTCCACCTCTTGACTCACCTCTTAAGTCAGTCTGCTGTTTTTTAATAACTTCTGATTGTCTTGACATATTAATAGCTTTCTCAAGAGGTCTCTGTCCAGCTGCATCCGCTCAGATAGTATACTGTCTCTTAGACCAATTACAAGTCTATCTCTGAGCAGTTCATCATGAAGAGCACCATAGTTACAGTTTTCTGCAAGAGCATACAGGGCTGTTATGAAATTATCGACTGGTTCATTTGGCTGCTGCACTCTTTGAGTGAATCTTGCTCATTCATAGATTATGCTCTTTTTGGGCATGACAAATCTGTTGAATGTCTCTTTAACAGTTTCGTACTCCTGCCACTGCACTTTGGATAAAGGCTGTCCTCTTAACACATCATCTGCCTCATCTCCCATGTAGTATATTAATGTTCACCTGATTAGCCTGCGAGCTGACATGTAAATTACTGGCCAGTCGAAATCTTTCAAACTGCCGTATCCATTTCTCCCACTCTTGAGGTTTTGAGAAATTGAATGGCTCCGGAGGCTGAATCGTAAAGGTGGCGCTCGGAGGCACGCTTACTCCCGGCTGGATTTGTTGCTGAGCTGCTGCGGGACCCGCGTCATCCTCGCTCATGCTGCTCGCTCAACTTCCGCCAACTTTTTTTTCTGCTCTCACTCTGTCGCCCCTCTATTATCGCTTTACTTCTAACACCATGTCATGTTCTTAAACAAAAGAGAGCAGGTCCATTGAACGTGTTAACTAATTTACCAACTTTTATTTCTCCCCCTCTCTTCATACAGTTCTTCCCTGTTCTCTCCCTTGACTCCTCCCAGCCCCACTCTCTTAAAAAGCCCCATAAAAAACACATAATAATCACACCACAGTAGACATTTCACTCTCTATAAATAAATTTTTCATACATGGCGTTTCGAAGTTTCTCACTCTTCACATTACAGAGACGGCAGAAAGCGCATCCTGTTTGCTTTAATTATTTTACAGAATTGCAATGTTTCGTTTGTTGTTCCAAGTGCACACAAACAAACATAGAGTCTTTACAGATTCGAAAGATGTATTACTTTTATCTGTACGACCAAAAATTATGGAGTATTTTAAGAGCAAGTGAGCGCACCGGCGCCTCCATCTGTCCCGCAGTGAGCGCGCTACTGTTCAGCTCCACACTCTGCACAGACACTTGAATAGCGCACATTTCTCTAAGTTATTAGATTGAGCGGCCATGTAAAGTTGTTACTACATACATCTTTCAGATGAATAGCCATGTTTGAGGGCAATAAATGATAGGTGAGCGTTTGGATGTCCTGCCCTATGTATACTATATTACCACATAGACCAGCCATTAACGATCTGTCCGTCACGGACTGCGTATGTCATTCACTTAACCAGCCACACCAAAGCAAACAGGAGGAGAGCATAAAGAGACCCCTAACTAGAATTGAGTTCAAAATTAAAATATACAGTTTATAGTTTGTTTATATAAAAGGTATATTTGTGTATAAATTTGGGTACGATTCCTGGTCCCGCCCACTCCCGTTGACATTTTTTCCTGTCCCGTCGCAATCACGTGATAAATAGGGATTTTGTTTCCCATCCCGCGGGATTCTCGTGACCCGTGGGATTCCCAAAAAAATGTCAGCCTCTAGTTTGTATCTGCAAGGCGTCCGTTACACATTTTCCCAGTGTGTTAACATCAGTAATTATGACTGTCGAATGTCTGACTTGACTCTTGGTAATGTATTTTGCCCCGCCCCCAAAACATATGATTCGACTATCAGTCGAATATCGGCAAGATTCGAAAATTCCGATTCGGCTATGTAAATCCTTAGTCGGGGACACCCCTAATTTGTGGGTGTTATATTATATTATTTAATATGTGCTAAAATCTGCAAAGATGGACGCTATGTCTGCTGTATACATCCCATTTCATGTTTAGATTCAACTGTACACAAAAAAGTGAGCTGAGGATTTTAAACTAGTTACATCACTAGTTAGACTGTTGAGATATTCTATCAAAAACAAAAATCCTTGCGGTCAGTTGCTGAACTTCGTCTAATGAAGCCAAAGAGTTATGAGTCATGGCAGTGTTGACATAGTAGCGTGTGGGCAGGCAGAATAAAGACCTTTTAATTATACATTTCACTGACAGTTTTTTAGATTTATAAGTCTAAACAGAATGATGCCGTGTAATTACATCCCCATTCATTATATATAGCTGGAGTGCATCAATTTACGTGAATTAATTTGAATTAATTTCGCTCCAGCATCTGAAAATTATGGAGTATTTTAAGAGCAAGTGAGCGCACCGGCGCCTCCATCTGTCCCGCAGTGAGCGCGCTACTGTTCAGCTCCACACTCTGCACAGACACTTGAATAGCGCACATTTCTCTAAGTTATTAGATTGAGCGGCCATGTAAAGTTGTTACTACATACATCTTTCAGATGAATAGCCATGTTTGAGGGCAATAAATGATAGGTGAGCGTTTGGATGTCCTGCCCTATGTATACTATATTACCACATAGACCAGCCATTAACGATCTGTCCGTCACGGACTGCGTATGTCATTCACTTAACCAGCCACACCAAAGCAAACAGGAGGAGAGCATAAAGAGACCCCTAACTAGAATTGAGTTCAAAATTAAAATATACAGTTTATAGTTTGTTTATATAAAAGGTATATTTGTGTATAAATTTGGGTACGATTCCTGGTCCCGCCCACTCCCGTTGACATTTTTTCCTGTCCCGTCGCAATCACGTGATAAATAGGGATTTTGTTTCCCATCCCGCGGGATTCTCGTGACCCGTGGGATTCCCAAAAAAATGTCAGCCTCTAGTTTGTATCTGCAAGGCGTCCGTTACACATTTTCCCAGTGTGTTAACATCAGTAATTATGACTGTCGAATGTCTGACTTGACTCTTGGTAATGTATTTTGCCCCGCCCCCAAAACATATGATTCGACTATCAGTCGAATATCGGCAAGATTCGAAACTTCCGATTTGACTATGAAAATCCTTAGCCGTGGACACCCCTAGTTATAACTGTAAACAAATTACCACTAAGAGTTTCCTTAGTTTAAGGCAACCAGACATCATTTTGAAAAGTGGTGTAGAGGGAAGGAAAACAAACAGATTCAAACCTCTTTATTCAGGAAAGCCTGATCATGAGTTCTGTGGGAGCTTTCCAGGGGAAGGGTGGATATCAGGAACACTATCAATATGGCCGTTCATCAGACTTCCAAGTGGGAAGCGAGCAAGATAGTTACTTTGGTGAGAAATACATCAAATTGGCCTAACATTTATTGTGGGTAGATACAATTTAAATCTAAAATCTAAGGGCTTCCAAACCCTTATAACTTTCTTTTATCTGTGAAACACAGAAAACATTCTGAGTAAATTCCGAGTTCAATATTTCCACATATAATGAAAGCATGTTGTGACTGATGGTTCTGTGAGGGTAAGTAATGATGACTGTATTATATATTTTTTGAATGCATCAGGTTATTCAATGACAATAGCAACACGGTCTAAAAAAAAACTTGTGATTTTGGGAGCACCAAGATACAGGCATAAAGGACAAGTGAGGATTTCAATAATTGGAAATAATGCAACTAATCTGCTGGTGGATTCACCCAAGGTACATATATATATATTTCACCATATACAGTATATGTTATTCTCTACATGTAACATTCTCTTATGTAATATTTTCTGCTATTGGACTCCAGAAACAACCACTTGGAAATACTTGTGAATAGACACATAGATTCAAGGACCAGAAATTATGTTTAGTTACCTAATGACAACCCCTGATAAATTAACCTAAATTAAAAACAGTCAGTTTGGTGTTGATTCAGTTCAGTTCAATAACTGTAAAGTTAATCAATTATGAAATAAGCTTAGTTCAGCTATAAGCAGCTCTACACAAAAATAAGACCATTTAAGCAATAAATCAGCACTACAGAAAACAATTCAAGGCCTACAGTTTAGTTGGCAGAGGATTTAATTTTGAACAGATTTTTTTCTTCTTTCTCAGCCTCAGATTGGATCGTACTTTGGATCCGAGGTCTGTGTGGTTGATCTGAACTGTGACTTAAAAACAGATCTTCTATTAATATCTGCACCATCCTATGTAGACTCTCATTCTGAAGGCAGAGTTTTTGTGTACTTTTACTCTCGGCAGGTAGGGTAAAATACCAATACCAATCCAAGTCTTTTAAAAGCTTAAGAAACTCATACCCTGTATACACTTGTGTTTTTTCTCTTTTTGCAGCCATACTTCACTTTTTCTGTGGCGCTGGTTGGAATGGCAGGCCACAGGGGTCGGTTTGGCTCTTCTCTGGCCAGTCCAGCAGATCTGAATGGTGATGGTTTCAATGATGTGCTGATTGGAGCTCCTTTAGAGGAGGACAGACAGGGCAGCATCTACATCTTCAATGGAGGAGTAGATCAAATCAGTCCCACATATTCACAGGTCTGACTATTTTAGTACGTAGCGTTGTTCCTTGAGTTGCACGTTTTAACCTTTTGTCGACTGCCACTTTATACCACTTAATTTTGACCTTTCTTATCAGTTTCCCTGTTCTATTATTCTGTGTGTGGTTTTAGAGAATTGCTGGATCATCTGTACGCTCAGGTTTACAGTTTTTTGGACAAGCTCTGAGTCAGTCCTCCTTAGATCACAGTGGAGACAGTCTACCAGACATTGCTGTTGGATCAAAAGGAGCAGTTTTACTTCTTAGGTACAGTATACGTCCTGTGACTTCAGTATATTCACACACTTATTCTATCTAAAAGAATTAACTGATTAATTACAAGTAAACATCCACTAAATTCACAGGCAGTAACATACAGGGCCCAATCTTATCTAGTTAATACTTATGTTTTGTAAGTGTATAATGTGTACTTTTCTACAACATACAGATCTAGACCCATAGTGTTTGTGGATGTGAAAGTAACCTACAGTCCATCCAAAATCTCAACCAGTCAAACAAACTGCACCAAGCCGCTGGAAAACACCTTGACAGTATGCTTCAACATGAGCAGATACAAACATGCTATAACAGGTTTCGTCAATTTTTATGACAGACTTTGTTATTTAAAAAAACAATTTTAATGCAAATATCATAAAATAGTACTCAATGACATTTCCAGATTTGGCTGCAAATATTAGCTATACGTTAAAGCTGGATGCCAAGCGATATAACCACAGAGCATACTTCTTGCCCAAAAATCATGTCCTCAGTGATGCTGTAAATGTTACACTAGAGGAAGTGTGCAAAGACCATCCATTCTTCATAGAGGTAAGTCACATATCACTCCTTTTGTTGCAGATATTTCTATACCAGTTTCCTGCAATGTGCTATCTGAAACCCTCCACCTCCCCTAGCTCCATCTGTCTAGATCTGCTACAGGACTTATGTATGCCTACTGATGCAGCAGCAGCATATTTCTCATGCTCACAGCAGCATGTTGGTGTATCTGTTGGCAGTAGAAATACATAAAAATAATAATCGAAAAAATAAAAATGGATTTTTATGAGAAACAATACCAGAGTAAAAAGTAAAAAATCCTTTAATTTATTATATTGCTTGTCTTGTCCAGGCTTGCGTAGAGGATTATCTCAACCCACTGCTTAATGAATTAATGATCACTTTTGAGGGTCTGCCCTCCCAAAGCCTGGAAAACTTACAGCCTGTTCTCTTACCATGGATAAAGAACACTACATTGTGGATGGTAAGAGACTCATTCAATCCTAAATTGTCACAAAGTGGAAATGGTGAGACCAAATGTACATTATATGAGAACATATGTGCATTTTTAATCATATTACAGTTAGATTATGAGATGAACTGTGGATCAGACAACCTTTGTGTTGACAACCTCAAAATGGACTTCAGCTTTGGGTAAGTTAATGGTGAAGTTTGTTCATTTCTGCATCTTGAACACTCCCCCAACCAGCCACTGGTTGGACAGTCAATTAGACTTAATCTAAAATGAGTGAGATTTAACCATGTATCTCTTTTGTTTCTCTGATCCAGATCTGCTAACATAGAGGTTGGGATCATGCAGGAGATCAATGTGACAGTGTTTGTAGAGAACAAAGGAGAAAACTCATACAACACTCACTTCACCCTCAACTACCCTTTTGGACTTTCCTACAGGAGAATTATGCCTCGAGTGGTAAGACAGGATGATGTTCATGGCATGTGGGTTTAAATACAGCAAGAATAGCTCATTATTTAACATTATGAAGATCAAGTTTAATAGTTTAAGTGCATACAAATATTTTTAAAAGAAATATCCATCCATTTTCCAAACCACTTGTCTTATGTAGGGTCATGTGGCTGCTTAGAAAAGGATTTTACAGTATTTATGATCAAGAAACCATTTTTTTCTGTTTGAACAGGGCAGAGCAAATTGCCATTCTATAGATGGCATGCGAGGAATTGTATTAGGGGAGACCATCTGTCAGGTCAACAAACCTCTATTCGCAAGAAACGCTTCTGTGAGTTGAAATCTGTGTGAACAGACACACAAATGGATACAGAGAGGTCTACATATCTGAGACCAAATCTGAGGTTCAAAATATACTTGGAACTTGGAAATAAGTTTTAGTGATAATGCGTGATTGAGTAACTCAAGCATTGCCAGAAGGCTTCTGCAATGACATATCAGAAAGACACCCAGATTCTAATCATTCGTACCGTAAAGGGATTGACTGTAGATTCTGAAGCCTCTGAGGAATTTGTAAATGTCAATGAATACCCTAGTGAAAAAAAAAAAACTATGGCATAATTTCTTTAAAATATATTTATTTCATAAGAAGCATACTTCAAATCCATCAACATATATATTGACATATCACTTAAGACTAGGGTGGCCATATGTGCCATTTAAATGGGACACGTCCTGGCCAGGATTTTTATATTGCCTAAAACATCCAAAGTAGTTTGACCAATAACATGCAGATATTGTACATAATTGACCAATCGTGGCGCGCCACGCGTGAGAAGGTGAGAACGATCAAAGCGATGCAAATACATGCACGTGTTTGTTCATTCATTCATTCAACTTGAAGCTGCGCACCGATCGTTGTATGACACCAAAGTACCATGAGAACGATTTGAAAGCATAAGGAGCTGTCTGCTCTGCTCTCTATAGCTCTCGTGAAATAATGTCATACAACGATCGATCTGCACAGTGCAAACAGCCAAAACCTGGATATTTTAGGCAATATAGAAATCCTTACAAGGGTGCGTCCCGAAAAATGGCCCGTATGGTCACCCTACTTAAGACCTACTGATATACGGAGTTCTGGCATGAAACTTTAGATGGCACAGTCCGATAGGTCTAACTCAATCTGACCTAATGACATCATTATCACATGGCACATCTGGTTGGTTTTCTCCTGTATCAGTAGCCAATGAACTTGCTGCTCAACATTCAAATATATGATTAGTGCTTGCAGTAGCAGTTGCAGCTTGCTTCAGAACAGCAAAATCAACATCTAAGATAAGTGAATGCTCTTCTAATCCACATCGCTGTGTGTATTGTGTGATCTGCCTAGTTGAATTAAAAAATGAGCAAGCATAATCAAGGTCGATGTTTTCATTGTGATGAGTGTATGGTTGATTTCAGCTGCACGCAGCGTCAGAAGCGCGCGCTTATCGCAGTCATATCAATGACAGTGTTGCGGGAGAAGCTGAAGATCATTATCTACGGCTGTAACAGTTAGTTCATAATGAAATGCATTATGGGTAGTGTAGTTCGGAGAAATGTGCTTGTGCGACGTGTGCTCTTGCTGTGCTGTGTAATTCAGAAAACGGAGAAAGAACATTTATATTCTGCTTTTATTTCAGTTCATTCAGGTCAGTCCACCCAGGAATTTTTGTGCACTGTAACTTTGACAACTTTTATATACACGAGAGAGTCAAATGGTATGCATCGTCTAACTTTGTCTCATCATTGCACGAACATGAATTAACAAGATGTTACACTGCCGCTGGGACTGATGAAGTGGAGAAGTCAAGTCCAGTCAAGTCACCTTTATTTATATAACACTTTTAACAATACAGATTGTGTCAAAGCAACTGTACAGCATTAATTAGGAAAATAGTGTCAATAATGCAAAATGACAATAGTAAACACTCAATTTTCAGTTAAAGCAGTGGTTCTCAAACTTTTTTTTCGCGCCCCCTTTAAACCTATAAAAAAATCTGGCGTAGAGCCATTATAATCAGTGACGCTGTGCACACTGGATGCGACGCGACACGACAAAACCCCGACATTAAACTGATGTTTTGTTCTATTTATGACGTACTGACACAAAGTTAAAATGATTTGCAACAGTCGCTTTGTCGCATCCAATGTAGACTTGCGGCACGACGCGACAACTGTAGTGTCCGGTATAGACACAGTGAGTGAAGCCGAGAGCAAGATATGCCTCGTCATATTTTCTGCATTTAGCTTTTAAATGACCAGCACCTGCCTGGGTCTATGCGACTTCATCTATGGCTTTTCTCTTCCCTTTCACAAACCGATCCAAGTTACGTCCTTTGGCTGTTTACTGTTTTATTTCTTTCCTTTTTCTGCTGATGACCCGCACCCACCCAGCAATACTCGTGCGCCCCCCCCTGGCGGACGCGCCCCACACTTTGAGAACCACTGAGTTAAAGGCAGTTCATCATTGAATTCAGTGATGTCATCATCCAGCTCAATTCAGTTTAAATAGTATCTGTGCAATCAAGTTGGCGATATCGCTGGAAATGAAGTGTTCCCAACTAAGCAAGCCAGAGGTGACAGCGGCAAGGATCCAAAACTCCATCGGTGACAGAATGGAGAAAAAACCATGGGAGAAACCAGGCTCAGTCGGGGGGCCAGTTCTCCTCTGGCGAGACGAAACCAGCAGTTCAATTCCAGGCTGCAGCAAAGTCACATTGTGCAGAGGACTCAACTGGTTCCTGTGGTCTTGTCCCGGTGGCAGTCTAGGAGACAAAGTCTTCACTGGGGATCTGTCTCTGGAGAAATTAACAGCAGTTATCAAATGAATAAATTATGATATTTGCTCAGTTGGGTGCTGGGGTCTTATCTATCGGATTGCAACGTATATCCATTTGTTAATTAAACATTACACATAGTGCGTGTCTAATTAGAGTTAAGCCAGTCGGCGTGGTAGCCCAGGCTCACATAGTCATAGCCCACTATTGTTAAACCAGTCGGTGTGGTAGCCAAGGCTCACATAGCCATAGGCCACTATTGTTAAGCCAGTCGGCATGGTAGCCAAGGCTCACATAGTCATAGGCCACTAGTGTTAAGCCGGTCGGCGTGGTAGCCAAAGCTCACATAGTCATAGGCCACTAGCATTAAGCCGTCGGCGTGGTAGCCCAGGCACACATAGATAGTAATACATGCAGTTCACATGGCTCTTCGGAGCAGCAGCAGTACATATATATTGGCGATAGATCTGATTGTTGGGGTGTGCTTTGTTCTTGTTTTGGCTTGTATTGTCCCTTCTATGTCTCCTGCTTTGTGGGGGGTTATTTCATGTATGTTATATTCAGCGTAGCAGAACTATTCCGCCAAGACCAAATACATTAACATTGTCATGTACATTACCATGCCAGTCCCTCCGAGAGTTGTCATGACAGAAATAAAATTATGATTAAACTTTATTTGGAGAATTTCTTTATTGCAAAATGCACATTTCTTAATATTATGCCTAAAATGTGTTTGATTATTATTATCACTATTAATAAGGATTTTATGATCTCTGTATAATATTAGTCTTTAACCCTCTGGGGTCCGAGGGTGTTTTGGGGCCTGGAAAAGTTTTGACATGCCCTGAGGGTTAAATACAAGATATTTAAAGGGCAACTGAAGTATACTTGCAATAGTTCCACTTTAGCACAATCAGATATACTTCAGTATGTCTTTAGTTGGACCTCAGCACCACTTACACATAATTAACGTGCATTAAACACAAAATTAGTTGTTCCAATGTAGCAGAATTGAAGTATACCAGTTTATCAAAAGTACAATTGCAGGGTATTTTTATTTAACACATAAATATGTAAAAGTATTTGTAGTATTCATAGCACAAAATAAATGTATTTCATTTCATTTATACATTTTAGTATATTTTTTTCACTAGGGTACCATTTAATTTGGTAAATCTTTTGCCAGTCTTCATTTTATTTCAGAAACAGGAGTAGAGGCAACTGAAAAAAAATTAGTTAGTTAGACAGTTCACCACCGTCTCACAACTGACTTCTTGACCCTACTGTATCTAGACACACATATGCACAAATTAAAATATATTTTGTAAGCATCCTAAAATGTTTTATAATGCTTTTTAACTTCTTACCTCCTTCTTCTAGGCTGTGTTTGATATTATTTACAGTATTAATAAAGAAAGTCATTTTGACCAAAAGGTGACATTCAGTGCATCTGTTACCAGGTATGGTGTTAATCTGTGTCTATTAAATGAATTATATCAGCATGAAAAGTAGCACTAACCAAAATGTTCTGTCATTTCCAGTGGCAATACAAATCACTCTGAAAACAGTGAACTGTTGAAAATGAGAAACATCAGTGTAAAACATGCTATATATTTTGCCTTGTTGAGGTCAGTGCTTCTGTTTGCTGTAGTGCGATTACAATTATGATTTCTGGACCTTTTGATATTTTGCTTTTCTCACTAGATGTTTCTCTTAAAGACATACAGATTCCAGCATTTACATCAATTTCACCAGTGGGAAGAATAATCTTGAAAAAACAGTTAAACAGATATTGGAGGTAAAGGTGCTTCTGAATTCTGTGTTCCATTATTTCATCTCACATGTACTGAAATAAAATCAGTTGTTGGTATCAATCAGTTTCCTTCTGTTTATGTCTCTAAGGTGAAGAATGAGTTCAGAGAGCTAAATTTAACAGTTTTCATTAGAGTACCTGTAAAACTGGGAGCTGAAAACATCTGGACTAATAAAAACTTGCAGGTAAAAGTGTGTGCAAATCAAATAAATCAAGGAGAAACAAACAAGAACCAAAGGCCTTTATTGTCTATATGGTGCCATTATTGAAGTCCATATTACTTTTGCAGTCGAAATTTGCACATTTAATACTTAAATTGTCTGTCATGCAAAGAATTTCCTTCTTGTTCCATGGAAGAAAGTAAGCCTAGTGAGTTTGGAATGACATGTCGGCAAGAATATTTTGGGGTGAACTGACATTTTAAGTGTTACAAAAATATTTTACTTTGTAAAAGATTCCAGATTGCTTTAGGGAAAGAGACGAGCAGCCCACCTCTACCAATTTTCTGAAAGTACTCAAAAAGAAAAACGTCTTGGTGAGCTACATTTGTTTTAATTTTAATTGGAAATTAATTTGGAATGAACTGATTTAAATGTACAATTGTGTCAAAATAAACTTGTTTGACTGTTGTAACATTTTTTTCTGTCAGAATTGCTCTGTGGCGGTGTGTGCAGTCTTCAGGTGTGAAGTGAATCTAATGAGAAATGAAAGGAAGTTCTATAATATCTCCAGCAATGTGAGCTCTGGATGGATTGAGCAGGTATCTGAAGTTACAGAGCCTGAAATCTTTATTAGATGAGAGATTTCTGCCATTCTAATATACACATTTATTTTCATAGATTGGGATTAGGTCTGCATCTTTTCAGTTGGTCAGTACAGCATCTCTGGATTATGATGAAGACAAATATATTTACTTCTCCGATTCCCTCAGCTCTGTGCCAGTTTGCGAGGTAATGCATATAATTCACTTAAGCTAATATCATAATTCTCCAGCTGTTAGTGACATTACTTTAACATTATACTATCTATGCATCAGAATTTGTGAGATTTTGCTTCTAATAGTTTGAACTCTTTATTGTGTTGGTGCCTGTGAAGGTAAGCACTCAGGTGGAGGTCTTTGAGGAACCCAGCATCCTAAAGGAGGTCACTGGAGGAGTTATTGGAGGACTGCTGATCATCTCACTCATCACAGCTGCCCTTTATAAGGTGCAATATGCCAGCCTTTTCATGATTCTCTAATAGTGTTAATGTAATGTATAATGTTTTATTTTCATTTTCTTTATAGTCTGGCTTTTTCAAAAGAAAGGCCAAGCAACAAAGGAAAGATCCATCACAAGAAGCTGATGAAGTGGAAAATCTAAATTAAAATGAATGCAGAATTGATTAATTACGTTTATTATTATTTTTAACATCTAGTTCTTTCTGTCACGAATCCTGTCCATGACCTTCAGTCTGCTTGCCACCAGAGGTCGCCCTCCCATTATATTGAATCTCATGTTACAAAGACTGTCACATGTCACTCCGGACTACATTTCCCATGTGCCAATTACACACACTATAAAAATCAGTCTCAAACCCCCATTCAACACCGAGTATTGTTTAGCATTTTTTGCTGTCCAAGTGATAGCTACTTAACAGTAGTGATGGGAGAAACTAACCATTTCGAAGCTTCTAATCAATTGAACCAATTGCTTCGCAAAATGATTCACTATTTCGAAGCACTCGAAACACCACACGCTGGTGACCCCTGCTGGTCAAAACTTTGTAAATGCAACAAAAACTCAGACCAAAACATGCATAAAACAGCTTTTACAAACCCAATGAAAATGCTTTCTTGAAAGTATCATGTAGTAAATGCAATAAAAATAATAAAATACCATTAAAAATGAAGTGTCTGTATAATTGTCACGGCGCGGTTCAGGAAAAACACCGTGTAAACAGGGGTTTGGGTCCAAGTGCAGGTTTTATTAAACGCAGGGCAAAAACAAAAGGAAAAAACAGAAACACAAACAGATCTAAGAATCTGAAACAGGCTTGAAACAGAGAGGGAATCTGAAACAATACGGCCACTTCTGGCTTGCATCAGTCTCGGTACAAACAATTACCAATTCTTAGTGCAACTACAAACAATTCTTAATAATCCGCCCAGAGTGGCGTGGGGAAGGCGCATAAATAGCCCTCAGGATGGGCCACAGCTGTGTGTGAGTGAGTGTGTGCACAGGTGTGTGGAGTCAAGGTAACAGAAAAGGAGTCCGGAAGGATGGGAGATGGCGACCTCTGGTGGTGAAAGGGAGAACACCAGGCGCCAGACCCTGACAATAATAGGCCTTTGTGTTTTTAAAATAATTATTATTAATTTGCAAGGGCTTGTTTTGTTTGTTTTATGGAGAGCTTGTCTAAACAGGCCAGTAAGAGACACGGCGCGGTTCAGGAAAAACACCGTGTAAACAGGGGTTTGGGTCCAAGTGCAGGTTTTATTAAACGCAGGGCAAAAACAAAAGGAAAAAACAGAAACACAAACAGATCTAAGAATCTGAAACAGGCTTGAAACAGAGAGGGAATCTGAAACAATACGGCCACTTCTGGCTTGCATCAGTCTCGGTACAAACAATTACCAATTCTTAGTGCAACTACAAACAATTCTTAATAATCCGCCCAGAGTGGCGTGGGGAAGGCGCATAAATAGCCCTCAGCATGGGCCACAGCTGTGTGTGAGTGAGTGTGTGCAAAGGTGTGTGGAGTCAAGGTGACGGAGTTCAGGATGGGCAACAGCTGTGTGTGTGTGTGAGTGTGTGCACAGGTGTGTGGAGTCAAGGTAACAGAAAAGGAGTCCGGAAGGATGGGAGATGGCGACCTCTGGTGGTGAAAGGGAGAACACCAGGCGCCAGACCCTGACAATAATAGGCCTTTGTGTTTTTAAAATAATTATTATTAATTTGCAAGGGCTTGTTTTGTTTGTTTTATGGAGAGCTTGTCTAAACAGGCCAGTAAGAGACTATTAACTACTACTCATCCTTTTAATTACACAAATGTCTCAATAAAAATGTCTACAAATTGATCAAACTGATCCGAGATCGTATAGACGCTGATGCAGTTGTTTGCCGCTGTGGGGCGATCCACGTGAACTCGCATGATTCACGGGTTCACAATTTCAACAGTTCGCCCCTCTAAATTTCGAAACAGTTATGACGCAACGAAGCGTCGTTTACTGAAATCTTGTGACTTTGGCATTTTGATACGCGCTCAGAACCACTGTTTTGAAACAATTGATTCACAAAGGTTTCGAAGCTTCATGAAGTAGTGTTTCAAAAGCGGCCATCACTACTTTACGGAGCCAGTCCTGACATTTTGGTTTGTTTTAGTCCTGTCAAGTATTGCCTGTTTAGTCTAGTCGTCTTTTCGGATTTCTTGCCTGTCTGTGGATTATATTCTTGCCATGCTCTGTTTGACCCTCGTCTAAACTTTTGCTTGTGTTATCGGATTACCCCTTTTGTCAAGCCCTCAGGATATGGTTCGTCGCCGATGGAAGACTCATGCTTGCCCTCGGAATACTCTTTGTCTTGCCTAATCTATATCTGTTTGTTAGGAAAGAAAAGTATTTCCCAGGCTCGGACCCGAGGGTCCCAAACTGGGTTGTGCAACTGTTCATCTCACTGCTGATCTCCCCCAAATCCCACAAAGACCAAGGCAGGCCACAGTCATTTTATTATTAAGGGTTAAATATGGGGCTGTTGAGGCCAGGGCTGTTAAGCTTAGGTTTGGTTAAGGTTAGGTTTGTCAAGGATGGGTCTGTAAAATTAGGGTTAGGTTAGGGTTAGGGTTAGGGTTAGGGTTATAGGGATAAATGCGAAGATTGATCACCCCTGAAGTGATCGGGGAAGGCGCATAAATAGCCCTCAGCATGGGCCACAGCTGTGTGTGAGTGAGTGTGTGCAAAGGTGTGTGGAGTCAAGGTGACGGAGTTCAGGATGGGCAACAGCTGTGTGTGTGTGTGAGTGTGTGCACAGGTGTGTGGAGTCAAGGTAACAGAAAAGGAGTCCGGAAGGATGGGAGATGGCGACCTCTGGTGGTGAAAGGGAGAACACCAGGCGCCAGACCCTGACAATAATAGGCCTTTGTGTTTTTAAAATAATTATTATTAATTTGCAAGGGCTTGTTTTGTTTGTTTTATGGAGAGCTTGTCTAAACAGGCCAGTAAGAGACCATTAACCACTGCTCATCCTTTTAATTACACAAATGTCTCATTAAAAATGTCTACAAATTGATCCAACTGATCCGAGATCATATAACCCATAGACGCTGATGCAGTGGTTCGCCGCTGCGGGGCGATCTCAGTGAACTCGCATGATTCACGGGTTCACATTGATCGCCCCCCTAAGGCGAACTATTGAAATTTCGAAACGTTTCGAAACAGTTATGACATAACGAAGCCTCATTTACTGAAATCACGTGACTTTGGCATTTTGATACGCGCTCAGAACCACTGTTTTGAAACAATTGATTCACAAAGGTTTCGAAGCTTCATGAAGTAGTGTTTCAAAAGCGGCCATCACTACTTTACGGAGCCAGTCCTGACATTTTGGTTTGTTTTAGTCCTGTCAAGTATTGCCTGTTTAGTCTAGTCGTCTTTTCGGATTTCTTGCCTGTCTGTGGATTATATTCTTGCCATGCTCTGTTTGACCCTCGTCTAAACTTTTGCTTGTGTTATCGGATTACCCCTTTTGTCAAGCCCTCAGGATATGGTTCGTCGCCGATGGAAGACTCATGCTTGCCCTCGGAATACTCTTTGTCTTGCCTAATCTATATCTGTTTGTTAGGAAAGAAAAGTATTTCCCAGGCTCGGACCCGAGGGTCCCAAACTGGGTTGTGCAACTGTTCATCTCACTGCTGATCTCCCCCAAATCCCACAAAGACCAAGGCAGGCCACAGTCATTTTATTATTAAGGGCTAAACATGGGGCTGTTGAGGCCAGGGCTGTTAAGCTTAGGTTTGGTTAAGGTTAGGTTTGTCAAGGATGGGTCTGTAAAATTAGGGTTAGGTTAGGGTTAGGGTTAGGGTTAGGGTTATAGGGATAAATGCGAAGATTGATCACCCCTGAAGTGATCGCCCCCCTATATCTAATGATCCGTAGGTGCTAGAGAGCTGAAACTTGGTATATATACTATTTGGGGGATCACCAGTCGTTTGCACATGGTTTGGTAGCTCTAGCTCAACCAGGTGTCGAGATATAGTACTTCAACTCTACTTGAGTTTAGCAGTTTCTAGTGTGGAGTTTAGGGTTAGGGTTAGGGTTAGGGATTAAAGAATCAAAAAATCGAAACAGAGTCCGATTTCGGTTGTGCGCTGTCCTTCAA